>NW_007731296.1:18044-19581 GCF_000696425.1 Galeopterus variegatus | reverse complement strand
GATCCGTTGCCGGTCACGAAAAAAGACAAAAAAAAAAAAAAAAAAGAATAAGACCCCAGAGATCCTGTTAAACCACTCTCCAGTTTAAAAGAACTTTGATATCTCCTTTCTCATTTAATTGTCACAGCCCTAAGAAGAAAGGGCAGATACAATCACCTCCATTTTACAGATGAGAAAACTGAGGTTCAGGAAGGACAGAGGCCCTACAGTTGGTCTGGGTCAGATTCTGCACACTTCTGGCTTCTAGCCCATTCCTTGGCTCCTCACTAGGTACCTGTGAGCCGAGGAGCCTTTGGTTCCAAAACACTTGGGGGTGGGGGTGAGAGGGACAGCTCTTCACCACTCTTGCATTCCACTTTGCCCTGACAGTGACCCCAGTGTCAGACTTTAGCTCCAGCTGTGAGTCTTGGTGGTATCTACCATGACCACTTTTTCTATCATGTTTGGTTAAAAGCATCTTCCCTGGTACAGACTTGAAGGGTCAGCAGAAACAACTGGCATGATCTATGCAGGTCTGACTCTTGGGATAGGAGGAGAGGGTCGAGTTATCTCAGACATGTAAGCTGTTCCTTCTTAACCACTGGATCTAATTATGTCTGTGAGAGCCCAGTCCCAGACGAGCCCCACACAGAGTCAGCAGCCTTTTCTTTTAGTGAAGCTGAGAAGCTCATCTGATACACCACCTCTGTCGGGCTGAGGTCCCTTTCTTGTGAGCACTGTGTCCCCTGGCCCTTGAGTGCTTTGCTTGATAGGATTTGGTTCAGGAGGAAACAGCCATCATAGCACAGAAGTGAAAAGTTCACTTTGTGGTCACATCCAGAAGCCTCCTGTGCACGTCTCAACTGACCAGATCTCAGTTGGTGTCTTTCTTTATTAAAAATTCTGGGAAATTATATTTGCACTTTAATTGGCTTCCAGGGAGGAGGAGCAGAGGTCAAAGTTTACATGTTAAGACCATGAATTATAATGTGCTGCAGATGGCTCCATTCTGGACCCCAGGTGTTTGCTATTAACTATTGAATTGTCCTACTAAGAACATTTTTTATCATTTGCTCCTATTCTGGTGGTTTCCTTAACCTCCTGAGGCCAATCTGGTAGGTCCACTGGGTCAGCATGCATTACAGTGCAGTCACTTTCTGCTCCTGGAGTGGACATGGGGATGAATTGCCCCATTAGGTTCACCCTGAGTTCCATTCTGTTGTTTTGTGTTGTACCCCCGCACACCCTTGGGTGGGCAGTGTGTGGACCACACGGAGTCAGGCAGCTTTTCAGCTCATCAGGGCTAAAGTGGGCTCAGGGGCTCTCTCACAAGTGTGCAACTGACCTGTGCTTGGCCTCAGGGGTGCTGGATAGACCCCAGGACCTGGCCTTTGTTTCCTATCACACCAAAGACCTTTAGGGAAGTGTGTCGAGGTGCACTTGGAATGAAGGACAGGACCTCACATCTGGCCCCAGGGAGCCCCGAGGCCCCTGGGTGCTGCCTGTCTCCTCCACTGATGCTAATGCTCCTGGCCCAGCCATTCTTGCCAGGTTGTGC
>NW_007731296.1:14975-16540 GCF_000696425.1 Galeopterus variegatus | reverse complement strand
CTCTGAGCTTGGTGCCTGGCCTTGGCTGTGAAGTAAAAGGACAGAATATGTGGAGCTTGCTCATGTGACATGAGCTTTAGGAAAAACATTTGGAAAAACTTCCAGGAATTGAAAATAACCATAATTTCATGGCAGGTTATGGTTTACTGCCATCTAGACAGTGTTGTCATTTGGTTAGCTTGCTGGTAGTTGGTTGGTTGGTTATGCTCCGAAGTTTATGTTCTTGTTGAGCTAAAGAAAACTTGGTCCTTCCCGAATAAAGCAGGGTCTTTTTGCTTCTTTAACATCATATATGTATTAAATTAAGAGATGATATTTCACTGCCCTGTCCTTTCTTCACCTCCTGAATCATTTTGCTCTCAACTTTACTTGTACTGTGGTTTTGCAGTTTAAAGATTGCTACATTTTGGCTACAGTTATAATAGATTCTGTGCCATATAGGAAGAGTTTCTAAGTACTAGAATGTACAAGGCACTATAATCAGTAGTTTCAAATAGCCAAAGTGCCAACTCTAAATGAGAAAAAGAAATAGACATCTTTCCATATCAATGCTGGCAGCTAGCATTTCATGGAGCTTTGAAGTTAACCAAAGACTTTCACATTGTATTTGAAGCTCATTTATTCTCATCCTCAGCGTGTGAGGTAGTTGTTACCCCCATTTCACAGATGTGAAAACTGAGGCTCAGTGAAGTGCTGATAGATGGGTTGCTGACACAGTCTTCCCATTTCAATTCTTCTCCACCTCCTCTGCATCACATGCCCAGGTAGAGAAGAGCCTCCCAGTCCTTCTGAATCTGTGGCTTCCACTGTCAGGACAAAATAAAACTCCATTTTGGTCTGCAAAAAATAAAAGAAAAAGCAAACAAAACAAAACAAAAGCCCCAGTGGGAAGCAGAATGTCAGCAACATATTTTCCTAAACCAGTTAGCCCTTTACCATCTGATGACTTATCAGCTGTGGATGACACGAGTTCCCCCCGACCCCCAGCTGATTTAAACAGAGAAATCTGGATGGCTTTCCATCCCGTTTCCTGCAACATGGGCTTTTCCTGTCACAGTGGTCTCAGCTCCACGCTGTTTTCAGCATCTGCCCAGGCTGTTCCATCCTTCCTCCTCGGCCACTTCCATTTCTTTCCTGTGGTCAGCACTCGGACTAACGTCTGCCCCAGAGCTCGGAGCTGGAGAACCGAGACCCACATACATTTATTAATGAGGCAGCAGAGTCCCAGGAAGCAGTGGGGACCATGACCTGCAGCCCCCTCAGTCCTGGCTACAGCTGCTTTCCCTGGCTGCTCATTTCCAACAAGAAAAGCAGTTGTCTCAGAATAATTTCCAGGGAGCTTTTGCACGGCAGATAACTCCCGACTTCTACTGTCAAGGTTGATAAATTGGCTTAGTACGATTCACCCCAAGAATATAGCAGTGAAATGCACAATAGGCTCCCACAAGAAAAGAATTTTCTGACTGCAGATTTGTCAAAGTAAAAGTAACCCTTAATAATGTTTTACCTGGCAGCTTTGTGATGGCTCAGATATTAAGCTGTGACTGCATTTACAGTGGGAAGCT
>NW_007731296.1:6179-14251 GCF_000696425.1 Galeopterus variegatus | reverse complement strand
TACCTGGCAGCTTTGTGATGGCTCAGATATTAAGCTGTGACTGCATTTACAGTGGGAAGCTATAAGTGGCATTCCTCTTTTTAAAAGTGGTGTGAGTTTTTCTTTTTAAAAGTGGCATGTTATGTTTTTTTTTCCCCCAAAAATTACCCAGCTGTCTATTTCATCCTCCTTTTATTTCTAACCTTGCATTCAGCATGACAGACTTGCTCTGAGTGTCCCTGGTAGTTAGATATTAGAGAAAAAGGCAAATGTGTCTAACAAAAGAGGTCACATCCAAGCAGGGGCCATGGTCTCCCTGCTGTGGCATCTGTGATCAATTCTCTGTCCCTGAGCTGAAAGCAGCACTTTTTTCTGGGCCCCAGGTATAATCATTTTAAAGTATTCTTGTGCCAAGAGAAGGTATCACGCTAAAGGACTTCTTTTCTGAGTAATTCTCCAACTTTATTGCTTTGCACCAGGCTATCATTGCCATATGTCAATTCAATTAGCTGCTGTCCTAGCATACTTGGGATAATTTATTAGGCATATCAAAAAGTACATTGTGATGAGCTGGCCAAAAGCTATGGAAGAAACTGAGGCTTGTCTTTTTAAATACAGACCATGGTCTGTACAAGATCTTTGATGTCATAAGCAACTACATGACCCAATTCAATGTTCTTTTCATGGATGCTCCAGGGAACAGAGCTATTAAATAAGAAAGGAAAAATAGGAGTGGGAGGAAAGCAGAATTATCAAACTTTGGATTTTGAAGCAAGTGGAAGGGAAATATCACTCTGTTCACATCCGGAATCTTTCCTGCACCTTAATTAGTCAATTTATTGTAATACTTAAAGATATTTGCAAATTCATTCCTGATTTAAATTTGGCTTTAAGACACATATACTCACTGAATTTTTATCATATTCCTTAAATCAGATAAAGTTTTCAAAATGCTATAGATTGGCCTTTTTTCAGAATATGGAACCTCGGTGTAAAACAGACTGTTTCTAAATAACGTGAATGAAGGGAGACCTGTGACGAGCCTGGATTGCATTTCTGATTGTTATGGCACAAATAGGTATGGATTTGTCCATGTACGAGTGTTATCCTTACAACATTTGAATTTGAAATTTAGGTGAATTGTTCCCAAACTTNAACCCTCGGTGTTGCTCCCGCACCTCACTCAGCCAGTGAGCGGGAACCGGTCTGCATGTGGGATCCGAACCCTCGGGCGGGAGCGCCGCCGCGCTTCCCAAGCGGCGCACTATCCAGTGCGCCACCGGGCCGGCCCAAAAAACAGACTGTTTCTAAATAAAGTGAATGAAGGGAGACCTGTGACAAGCCTGGATTGCATTTCTGATTGTTATGGCACAAATAGGTATGGATTTGTCCGTGTACGAGTGTTATCCTTACAACATTTGAATTTGAAATTTAGGTGAATTGTTCCCAAACTTTAATGGGCAGCAAAATAACCTGGACCATCAACTGATGATAAACAGATGTGCTATAGTGTTACTTAGAATGGAGTATTATGCAGTCATAAAAAGGAGTGAAGTACGAATGAACCTTTAAAGCTATGCCAGGTGAAAAAGGCCAGTCACCAAGGGCCACATATTGTATGATTCCACTTATGTGAAATGATCAGAACAGACAAATCCATCAAGAGAAAGCAGATTAGAAGTTGACAGGGGCTGGGAGGAGGGAAGAATGAGTAAAAAGCATTCAAATATGTATAGGTTATGATGATATTATAATCATATGATGTATGATAGATTATGATGATATAATTAGAGGACTCTGGTATTTGGTACTATCAAATTTCTCTCATCTCTTGAGATTTGAAATAATTTTAGATTATTAAGTTTCGTGGAGGAGGGGCCACTGGGTTAGCTATAATTTTTTGACACTCTCTTAGTCCTGTGCACCTGCCAGTGAGAAAACCTCAGAACAGAGCAAGGGGGATGAGGAGCAGACTTTTTGCTTCTAAAGCAAAAACAGTTTGCTACAAAAGGGGAAAATAAGAGTTTGGCATTCTTAAGAGATATACCTTCAGTTGTTACCCGTGCCTGGTTCACGCGGGGACAAAGCTCTCTGTTTAGTGACACTGTGGTGTCTCCTCACTATCGGCCGGACCTCAGCCTAACCAAGAGTGACTCCGAGAGGCGGCGGTTTCCTCTTCGGGTGTGTGTTTGCAGGAAGACCCTGCTGCTCACGGCTGAGCCCCTTCCTCCAGGCCAGTCGCATCTGCCCATGCGCCTTGATGCCCACGCTTCCCCAGGTGTGCCCACACCTTTCCTCACGTCTTTGGGTGAGGGGCTCCAACGCCTCCTTCCCAGTGGGGTCCACCCTCCCTAAAAGTTCAGGGCACAGCCATCCTCCGACTGCAAGCTCCACAGGGGCTGGGATGTTCGTACGTTTTGTTTGCTCTCATATCCCCAAAGCCTAGAACAACCCCTGGCACCTAGTAGATGTTGAATAAACATTTTGCAGAATAATTGAATGACGAGTGATAGGTTACCCTGCTTTTTTTCCTCTAAAGCCTCACTTCCTCTAAATGCCCCAATACGGTTCAGGAATATTCTATCAGAGTGCATATAGTCTTACCTGGCCTCCCTGATGAGAAATCATGAGAGGATGGAATCAGAAAAGATGTTCTAGGGTAGAAAATACTCCCTGGCCTCATCACCATCTGTCGTAGCAGAGAGTTCCTGGACAATGGGTAGCACAGGCTGTTTGCATCATCACCTACACAGGATGGTGGGTGCTGACCGGTGTGGTCCAAGTAGAAGGCAGGAGGGTTTGGGGCAGGGCTGAGGGGCTCCCCATGGGACCTCACTGGGGTCACCCTGAGCATGTCACAAAGGCCCCAGCTCAGAGGGAAGAGGAACCATTCACATCTGCTCATGGCCAGCACTTACTGGAAGTTTGAATCGTGCCAGCTGTGAAGGCAGGCAGCACACTGGTGACCCCAAGCCACGTGGTGTAAGGTCCACTCTGTGCTGTCCATGTGCAGCCCTGAGAAAGGATCTGTCTAGTGTCAAGGAATTCATCAGGACTTCATTTAGCATCTGAGCAGGACTTGCTGCTTTGTTGTTAAAACAGAGGCACCTTCCCCTTCGAAGAATTAATGCCTGGAGGACGTTCCTTAGAGCAAGGTCGAAAACCTGTAAATGGGATGAATAGTATTTATCCACGAATCTAAATGAGAGAGAACTTAAAAAACATTTGGGGTTTGTCCTCAAGCAGAATAAGAAAAAACTGAGGGAAATAGAAACGTACAGTTGCACAGGTCACTGTACTTGCTTCTGACGACTTCTAGCACAGACACAAAAGTGTTCTTCACCCAAACACTCTGAAGTTTAAATCCCAGACTTACACTGATCTCACCATCTTATTTGTTTCTGTCCCCTTTCTTTAATGTCACACCTCCAAAAAACCCAAAGTGTGTGTGTTTGGTGTTTGTAAAGACGATCAGATGCGGAGACTTGTCTGAGCTCGGTGAGTGGGGCTGGTTCCCGCCTCTCACCTCCTGGGGTCCCTGGAACTTCTCTGCTCCATGTGAAACAGGGTGATTCATACCACTCTTCCTTTGAGCTTCTCTTCACGACTGTCATTCTTGCTATAAACGCTTCCTGAGATTCACAGTTTATCCTGATGTCTTTCCTCATCAACTTGAACTTTTTCTAGGAATCAGTTCTCTTCCAGAATAAACTGATAGCCATTTCTCATAGCACCAGTTGCATATCGTTGATTGAGAATGATGTTTAGTCTCCCTGATCAGGCTCAGAGATGCATATATGGTCTAGAAAAACTCCCAAATGTAGGAGAAGATCTGACCTATACCCTGGTGAAAAGCCTAGAACAGAGCAGAACTGCTCTCAAGTCCCTGTATAATGTACCAGTCTCTTCAATAGAAAGCCCTTCTACATAGAAAAAATTGCAGTTTTTCTTGTGGATCATTGTTTGAAGTTATTTAGCATCATTTTGACACCAGCAATAATCAATCTCTCTGCCAAGGAAAGTTACAAAGATTTCAAAGGCAACTTTGTTATATCAGTACAAGCCCGTCCTGGTTTATTGCCTTTGCATCCAACAGAGCAGGACTTTCATTTATTAATTTGTTTGTAGATTAAAATTATACTCCAGAGTTAACCTTAAATTGATAGAGAGCACTTGGGAGATGGTGCAGTGTTATCAATTAGGCCATGGAAATCATTACGATCTCAAAATATTGCCAATCATTACATGGTGGCCAGCCTGCCATCTTCAGGGAAACCTAGCAGCCAACTGATTGAGATCCATTATGATGTCCTATAAATGTCACTATGGGGAGAGAGTCCTTGGGCTTCCCGGACAGCGGGTACTGCTTCCTCACCAAGGGAAACCTTCTGGGTTTCTGGCGTGCTTGTACCCTGCTGCCTCAAGACATGGGAGAATGTATTTGCAAAAAGAGTGAGACACTTTGTGTGTGATGGGTAACACTAGCTGCTCTAGGAAACAGGCCCCAAATTCTCAGTGGCTTACCATACTGGAAGTGTGTCCCCCTCCCATAGGACACTCTGGGGCTCTGGCTGCAGGTGGCATTCCTAAAACTGTGGAATACCCTGATCTCAGCTGGCAGAAGAGGAAAGAAAGGACATAAGGAAGGAATACTTGATTAAATGCCATCGACAAAGTGGCCCACATCACTTCTGCTTGTTTTCCATTGCCAGAAATTAGTCACGCAGCCCACCCAGGTGCAAGGGGGCTGGGCAGCCCCAATAGGCCCTGCAAAGGGAGCATAACTCTGCTGGAGAGTTGGTTGACTCTGCCACACCCTTTGTAGCCCTGAACTTTAGAGGCAAGAGCAGGACCAGACCACTTTCATTCTCTTACACCTGTGCTGGGGAAAGACAGTGAGTGATTGGACCTTCAGAGGCCAGCCCTTTCCGATGATGGAGGCATGTATCCCTGGAAGCATGGAACTGATGAGCACAGTCATTTGTACTTTTTCTTCTTTGCACTTTCCAATGAGCACCTTGGTATGTGTTCTTATCACAAGCTACACGCCCTAAGAATTCACTTCTCGTCGTCTCATTCCACCCAGAACTATCAGTAATGCCTGTAATGAAATGACTCTGTTTTAATTTGTTTATTTGAAAACTACCAGAAGATCATTTCTTTTTTGATACAGCAGTTCTTCATCAGGGGCGTCGGCACCGTGCAGGAACGATTGTCAGGAGGTAGCTGGACACGCCCCGTTTTATGCCTTTGTTCGTTGACACTACCGGGGAACACCTGGGCAGATGTGCCAGCAGGTGCTGTGAACAGCAGCAGCAGAACAGCAGGAAAGGCCATTTCGTGCCCTAATGACTTACTGTCCTGGGCTCTCCTTCCTTAGGTACCCGTTTCCCATGGTGTTCAGCAGCTGCAGCAGGAAGGACCTGGAGACCAGCCTGGAGAAGGGAATGGGGATGTGCCTCTTTAACCTGCCGGAACTCAAGCAGTCTTTCGGGGGCCAGAAGTGCGGGAACGGATACGTTGAAGAAGGAGAGGAGTGTGACTGTGGGGAGCCGGAGGTAAGAGCGCTGTCCCCAGAACGTTCCCCTTAGACTCCCGACCAGGCAAAGAAGCGAGAACTTGAAGGAGCGGTGCTGCAGCGTGAACGTGCTGGAAACTCAGGATGGAAACGTCCTCTGTGGCCACCTTGACAAGCCCCGCAAGCTAGGCTGGTGTTCTTGAATTTTAACTGTTGCACGAACTAAGTTGTATCACTTGGTTTAGAAAGATAAAGAATCTTCTTTATTGAAGGGCGAAATAGTCTCAGCGAGATGAGGACAAGAGCAATAAAAAAAAAAAAGCATTTAGCTTTGAGTTGGACTGAGAAGGAAGCCTTGGAATTCTAGCTTCAGATAGCTGATAAGCACCATTTCTTTCTCTTTGTAAGGCGAGCTACTAGAGGGGAATTTGAATAAGCAGCATTCATTTTAACCAGGAGCTTCCTCTCGGTTGAAATTCTGCGGTGGCTGCCGAGGCCGCCTCTGTATGCACCACCTGCGGCTGCGGAGGCTTCTGCCCCTGCTTGTCAGCTTTCGGAAACAAGAGAAAGCAGGGGACATTTCTATCCAGCGCAGGGCTTATGTAACCCTGTTTTCCAGCCATCATCAGGAAATTTTCTTGTTTCTGTAGGGCCCAAGGTAAATTTAACTTCGAAATTCTAACAGCCACTTTTTAATCTTTGAATACTCTTGAGAAGGAAAGAGGGGAGGACACTGGGAGACCTCCTTGTAAAACGAGTGCCCCCTCAAAGCTTGGAGGAAGTTGTGTTTAGAATAAATCAAAGCAAGACGTTTGTGTGACAGGCAGTGTCCCTGCGGGACTCCCTGCCCAGAGCTCCTGTAAGCTGAGATGGTGGCTCAGGCGGGCTCAGCTAAGTTCACAGATGTGCTTAAAGAGGGCTTAGGAAGAACGTGTCTCAGGACTGCTCTCAAAGGGGATTCTAGGATGGAAGGGAAATTGAGCCGAGACTCTGGAGCATCCTGTGTGTTTGTGAGTTCATCAAGTAAACAAATGGTTAACAGAATCTTCACCGTCTCTCCATCTCCAAGTCTCCCTGGTTTTCTCCACCAGCAGGAATCTGACAGTTTCTGCGAGACTCTTGGAGTTGTCTAAGTATTGGGTGGGGGTGGGGGCATGTGGAGGTGGTCTTAGCAAACGTTTTTGTGCCCTTGCCAAAGTCGGAACTTATCAGCACTGTGTCATTGTCCTCGGTGGTGTTTAATGTTGCTTACGATAAGCAGGGAGTAGTTGCTGTGGAGGAGCAAGTCCTAATTATAGTTACAGAAACACTTTTCAAGATCAGTGGAGGAAAACTTAAAACCATTATGGGGTGGGGCGTGCAACGGGGAAGTTCCTTGGAGACCTTGTTAATTACATAAAGAAAAAATGAAATTAGTTTAAATTACCCATATTTCTCAGGAGAGGCCATGTTGACTTAAAATTGTTTGTCTTTGATTTGAACTCCTTTTAATTGTTTATTAATCTAAATAACTTTGACAGTTCTTCATGGAGCCGTGAAAACCTAGTTTGGAATGATTCCATTAGAAGTCATTTGCTCCATATGACACCACCACAACTGGCTTGACTGCCACCGTCACCATCACTACCATTAACATTACCACTGTTACCATCTCCACGGTCATCACCACCACCCCCCACTACCTGTCGCAGCCACCGCCATCTCCACAGCTACCATCACCACCACCATCATCATCATCACCTCCACCCTCACCATCACCCCACCGTTATCACAACTATCACCAATGTCCACGGCTACCAGCATGACTGCCACCACCATCATGTCAGCAAACGTTTAAGTGCCTAAAATGTGCCAGCCACTCGTGTTCTGGTGTTCTCTGTCATCTCCGTGAAGGGGTCATGTGGCTTTGACAGGTGCTCACTGTCACTGCAGACAGCACATTGCATTGCAGGGAACCTTTGGTGATTACACACTCCTCCCTTATGTACAGCCAAATTCTACTTGCAGGTAATTCCCAACTTTGCATTTCTAAGGTTCAGGTCCTTATTTCATAGGTAAAGTTCTTGATATCTGAAGAGAACTCTCATTCAAAATTCTTCCTTACAAGAAACCTTTCAAAGTCGCAGGCAAGCCTTTTGGCTCACTTTTTAGTTCATTAATTGTTATTATTTATTTATTTATTTTTGCATTTTAAGGTTCGGGCTCAAATTGTGTCTCGTGGTGTGACCAGCCACTTCCAGATTCCAAACTGCTTTGACAAAGAATTTAAGTCTGACCTGGGAACCTGGCTNTACCTGGCAGCTTTGTGATGGCTCAGATATTAAGCTGTGACTGCATTTACAGTGGGAAGCTGTAAGTGGCATTCCTCTTTTTAAAAGTGGTGTGAGTTTTTCTTTCTAAAGGGGAGTGTTATGTTTTTTTTCCCCAAAAAATTACCCAGCTGTCTATTTCATCCTCCTTTTATTTCTAACCTTGCATTCAGCATGACAGACTTGCTCTGAGTGTCCCTGGTAGTTAGAGAAAAAGGCAAATGTGTCTAACAAAAGAGGTCACATCCAAGCAGGGGCCATGGTCT
>NW_007731296.1:0-4749 GCF_000696425.1 Galeopterus variegatus | reverse complement strand
GCCACTTCCAGATTCCAAACTGCTTTGACAAAGAATTTAAGTCTGACCTGGGAACCTGGCTCCTTTCTTCCTCCCCACTCTCAGGCCATGGAGATATTCATGGTGCCTTTGCATCAGATTGCCCCATGCCTCCCCTGGCCCCAAGGGGCACTCACTGTGTCACCACATCAGGGCACAAGTAAGCGAAGGGGTCACACAACCGGACCCAGCTTCTGCTGCATTGCTCCCAGAAATAATCTCCATTGTTCTCAAGAAGACACATTATAGTCTTATCCAGGTTCGTCATGATTAAGGATCGATGTCTACTGCCTACGACATGAGAATGGCAATTAGGGCTTTTCAGAGAATGCTCTAATGGTTTCATTATTCCTTCTTTGGAGATTTCATTGACTCTATTGAACTTCTCTATTGAGTATTAAAATAATAAATGTATCAATAGGTAAAGAATTTGTCTCTTCTGAGAAATACGGTCCTGTAGAAGAAATAGGTTCTGGGTAGTTAAAAGGCAAGTGATTTCTGAAGGCTTCCCGTACTGGGCCCTGGATTTATGTCAACATAAGGATATCCTGACAACTCATTCATTCTTCCAGCTAACAGGATTGGGAAAGCAGCCTTATCTCTTTGTGTAAAGTCAATAGGATGCCAGTAGCTTGCAAATATCTTTTAAACTTAGTTATCTTTCTCACATTATCAATCCCCTTTGAAGTTAAAGCCATTTACTTGGCTGCGTTTCCATTTCAGCAGCTGCTTACATTATTTGGTCATGGGGGGTATGGGGGCGGGGAGAGTTCTTATAGGATTTTAGGACCCAGATTTAGGATGGCCGATTTAACTTAAAATTTCAAGGAAATCTGTAACTTGGTTAATGTGTCATTAGCTGCTTACATTATTTGGTCATGGGGGGTATGGGGGCGGGGAGAGTTCTTATAGGATTTTAGGATGGCCGATTTAACTTAAAATTTCAAGGAAATCTGTAACTTGGTTAATGTGTCATTAGTAGAGCCATTTAGACTGTGCTGAGGACAACACTGCTGCACATTGAGTGGCACTGATCAGGAATGCAGTTAATGGACTCCTTTAACAAAACCTTTTTAGAACTGTAGGTCTATGAATTAGAAATCCTTACTGCCATGAAAGTTACAGCTGTGACTTCTGGTTGGCAGTTTTATCTTATTATATATATTACACATTCTGGATGTTTCTAAAGTCCTCAAATTTAAAATTTAATAGTTTTGGAAGTATGTGGTAAATACCAAGTGAGAGCATAATTCATAGAGCTTACACAGGATGCAGTTTAGGCGTCTAGGTTTATTGACAAAATTTTATTAATTGCATTTATAATACTACTAATAAATCCAATCAGAAAAGATGGTTTTCAGGAGTGAACTGTTCTACTATTGAACTAGTATATGTAGCTTCGTCCTAGCTGGTAGTATATAAATTCTTCAGAGCACATCATGTATTGAATAAAATAAGAGAACAATAATAAATTAAGCAATTTTAAAGACTTTATGAACTGTTCCACTTATGGTGATTACAGTTCCTTCTAAAATTTGTAAACTCCAAGCTATTAGAATGCTCTGAAGTACAAGAACTTCAAAAATTCACTAGGTAAATGTGTGTAGGGCTTTTCTTAAGAACTCAGCAAAAAAAGGTCAATCTCTTATTACTTTTTATGAGAAAAAGGGACTTACGAAGCACAGCATGAGAAAGTGTTCATTTTCTCTCTTGCTTTTGTTTCAGAGGACGCTGCATCTAGTGTTTGCTCTGTTTAAATCCCTTGCATGTCCAGGGGCACAGCTCACAGACCTTATGGCCTCTTGGTCATTCTCATGTCCACTTCTGCCCCTCGGGTGCCTTTTCAGGCCAGACGCCTTACCTGTGCTGAGCAAGGGTCTTATCCACACTGTTTGCCTGGATCTCAGCGAATCCAGGAATGCTGCAGTTCAAATACAATCACTTTGACTTCATTTCCTGCCAGTATGCTCTAAATCAAAAGGGTTAGTTTTCAAAGAGTAAAGGTTGTATGCATCTATGTATATTTTTGCATAAGTAATTTCAAAGTCCTGATGCAGTTCATTGCAATGAGACCCACATGGAGACCCCTCTGCACAGCCTCAGCGTGCTGCTGACTGCAAAGACTTCCCTGGCTGCCTTCCTGTCCTGGCCCTGCCACCTTCCACAAAAGGCACTTGCTGACTTTTGCCAGGGACTCCAGGACACAGTCGGTTCACAAACACTGAACAGAAGCTTTGCTTTCTCATGGGTGAACATGATCCTCAGTTAGGCAGGTTTCTAGTTCAGGAGGCTGCCCTCTTGTTCTTTCTTCCCTTTTGCAGTCACTTCAGGTGTGACATGTGTGGTCAGTGACTAGCTGCTTTGTATGACCCTGTCACACAGATTCCATTCCCCTCTCCAGGAATGCATGAATCGCTGCTGCAATGCCACCACCTGCACCCTGAAGCCGGATGCCGTGTGCGCTCACGGGCTGTGCTGTGAGGACTGTCGGGTGAGTCTGTGGGCTCGGCCTGGACGCGGGGCACGCGGTGTGGTGGCACACTTTCCCATGCTCCCCACTGCAGGAGGGTCACTCCTTCTCATGCAGTGTGATACTATTCCCCTCTCAGTCTGTATTGTCGTCCCATCTTCAGGTGAAATGCATATTTTAATTGTAGATATCTGTGATAAATTATTTATGAATTGAAAACTAACGAGACCAAAAACTCTATCAGTATTAAGCGTTGCATTTGTTGCTACCAGATGCACGAGCAGTCCCATTTTAATTGTAGATATCTGTGATAAATTATTTATGAATTGAAAACTAACCAGACCAAAAACTCTATCAGTATTAAGCGTTGCATTTGTTGCTACCAGATGCACGAGCAGTCCTGTTACTACAAAAACAAGGAGAATGACGTGAGGACAAGTCCCCACCCAGGTCATGTTGCCTCATGCCAGGTCCATCTGCTGGATCCCAAGAAGCCGTGTGGGTTGCCCAGGGGTTGTGTGTAAACACCTCGATCTTAATATCTGCCCCGCAAAAGGTGCCAGCCGACCTGGCCCAGCCAAGAGCGGCAGTTTCATACTTTTGCCATTTCTGCTGCTGTGACTGCATGTGTTTTGGCACTTCTGTTGTTTGTCCTGTTTTTCAGAGCAGATAACTGACAAGGCAGAAGCCTGAGCTTTTGATTCAAAGATTTCAAGGGTAGAGTTTTATTTTCTTTTAATTAAGCAATTGATTTTGGCATCCTGCTTACAGAAAACTCCCTCTTACCTGCCCCTCTCAAGCACAGAAATTTAAAAGTGCATGATAACATTTTACGTTCACCTCTAAAATGCCCTTCATCCCCTCCCTAATGGCGATTAATTTATGGGGAATGTTATAAGGAGCTGGCATTCCCTGGCACCCAGCAGCTGGCAGTGGAAGGTGCTGGAAGGGGGCGAGGGAAGATGGGAAGAAGGGTGGGCTTGTGATAAGGCGATGCCCAAAGTAGGTCACCAGGGAGGAAGGCGAGAAGAGATCATATGGCAATGCCTGGGTGTGACCTGCTTTTATTTTATGACTTTCAAACAATTCCTTTCAACTTCGACATTCCAGAAATTGGCAGGAATCTTGTCTCATTGCCTTTGAAAGGTATGCAGAGAGAGCCAAGCCCAGAACTTGGGGGTCCCTGGCTGAGTAGCCTCAGACAAGCCACTCTGAGCCTTAATTTCTTCAACCACTAAGAGCTGAGTGTGGGTCAAATAGTTTCTACCATCCCTTACTGCTCCCTTGTTTTTCTTCTCCTCCAAATCTCCCCATAAAGTGCTAAAGAGAAGCTTTCAGCTCTATGACTTGATGAGAAAGTAAAATCGCTATTGTGATCGTGCCCTTGGAATTATTCTGGTTAACTTGCCAACAAATGCTAGCACTGGAAGTGTGAATGGCATCTTAAGATGTGTATGCTGTTGGCAACCAGGATCTTTTTCTTACAGATCAACCCACCCAGCAGCCAACAGCCCCCACCCTCTTCTTCCTCTGAGGTGACAAGTGCCAGTGACCAGCTTGTCTGCTCATCAGAAAACCCTAATGTTGCATGAAATTAAAAAGAGGCTGCCTTGGTTGTTCTATTGCCCTTATAGTGGAACCCCAGACCCCAGAGTGAGACTGTTTATTTAATAAGCTCTCTCGGCTGTAAAAGGGACTTCATTTGAAATCCTCGCCCCTTTATGTGGGGCTATATTAAGATGGCTTTGCTCCACTCCACCCCAGGAGTGCCATTGAGAGCTGCTTCCCCCTCTCCTGTGATGCACTTGCTATAAAGCACCCTCTCCTTTCAGCTGAAGCCTGCAGGAACTGCGTGCAGAGGCTCCAGCAACTCCTGCGACCTCCCAGAGTTCTGCACAGGGGCCAGTCCTCACTGCCCAGCCAATGTGTACCTGCACGATGGGCACCCGTGTCAGGGGGTGGATGGCTACTGCTACAATGGCATCTGTCAGACCCACGAGCAACAGTGCATCACGCTCTGGGGACCAGGTATGTGGCTGCCACCACCTCGTACAGTGGGATTGAGGGAGCACATTCTGTTCACAGTAAGCCCTCGCTCCTGGAGGGTGCCATTCCAGTCGGGGGGGCCTGGCTACCCGGTAGGGGGTGGGGCCATGCTGGGTATGGAGCAGGCAAACATGGATGCTGCCTGGAGCCTGCCATTGAGGAGCCCAGTGCAGTCCAAGAGATGCATGAGCACCTACTGTATGCTCCATGGGGTG
>NW_007731295.1:163806-164026 GCF_000696425.1 Galeopterus variegatus | reverse complement strand
CATAACCACAGGGTAAATGCTAAGTATGTTTCTCCCTCCACCAATGTAAGGAGCGTAGATTATCTCCTACAGTGGTGAATGGTACTAACTGCTGATGACTCTTTACAGATTAGGAACAACTCCTGATGTGCAATTAAAGCAGCAAAATTAAAACACCCTTGTCACAAGTGCTAGTTCAAAGAAGCAGGCACGCCGTTCGTGTGGCTGAATCTAACATTTA
>NW_007731295.1:161270-161826 GCF_000696425.1 Galeopterus variegatus | reverse complement strand
ATTCTGTGAGTCACTGCACATGGTGACAGCCCCCCAAACTCTCAGAAACCAGATCTGAGGATAACCACGTAAATGTCACACCAGTGCTGTACGAAACAGACATCAAAAGAGCACAGTGCCTAGTTTTGAAATGAATGCCTTGCACACAGTCATTCCCAGACAGAACAGCATATTTGCTAGAAAGCACAACCCGGGCCACTGCACAACTTGGCTAAATGCTGCCCTCACTCGACAACTCCAACAAGTGACAGTGGCAGCCGCAGTGGAGGAGATGACCCACCCCATCCACCCGAGGTATACACACTTCTGCATGAATCCTAATGGTGGACATCGTGGCTTTTGTAGAATCCAGATGAAAGCTGGGCAGGACCCTAACCAGGAGCCATCTGGAACATCTGAGATTGGCCAGGATGTTAAGGCCTGAATCCTGGACTTGAGGCAGAAGATGCACTTGCTATAGGCCACAGTCTACCCTGGGCAGAGTGGAAAGGCCCCGCTGAGTCACCGCGGCCCTCTCGCCTCGATGGCTCTCTCCTGCTGGGATTCTAGAGGTGCA
>NW_007731295.1:159852-160558 GCF_000696425.1 Galeopterus variegatus | reverse complement strand
CAAGAAATACCACCCACCTCAGATGCACTGCCTTTTACTGCCAGCAAACACTGGCAAATTCAGGCAGCCCTAATGCTAAGGGTCCCAGAGAAAACAAAGCCCTAGACTTTTGTATGAACAACCCCCCCCACACACACACACTTGAGAATGAGCAATGAAAATCAAAACTCTTTTAGTTGTAATAAAATTATATTGGCAATATAAGTAAATTAAAATTCAACCTACTTTAAAATGCACTTAGGTTTTGAAATTAAGAGCCTGACATTTAAATTAATAACTAATCATTTAGAGCAGGAAATGGATTCTGTTTGGCAAATACGTCCTTTTCCCCAGAACCAGGAATGACCTCAGGTTTGTCACCTAGCCACCCTCTCCTCTTGCCTCTTCTTTGATTCAGGGTCCAATGGTGACCCCATTCATCTCTATCTTCACCTGGAACATCATAGCACCACCTTCCTGAATTTGGGTGAAGCCCATGGAGATCCTGGAGGACAGGGACCCCAGCCCATTCCCAACCAAAGAGACATTAATCAGCTCATAGCTTGGGTGCCTCCTACGGGTGGTGAACTAGAACCATCCATTGATTCAGCCAGCAAGCAAGTACCAATCTCCCCTCTGTATCTCACCCTAAGCCAGCCCTGGGGATCTTTGGGGAACAAAACCCTGCCCTGCTTTGGGATCTGGTCAGCCCCACCCTGTACCCAGG
>NW_007731295.1:155905-159220 GCF_000696425.1 Galeopterus variegatus | reverse complement strand
TCTTTGGGGAACAAAACCCTGCCCTGCTTTGGGATCTGGTCAGCCCCACCCTGTACCCAGGGCCCGTTTTCCTCGTGTACCCCTCACATCCCCTCCGATCCTGATCTTGCGCTTTCGTCACCTCCTTCCTGCTGACCTCACCACTCCTCCAATCCATACCTTCTCCTCCATAAGAGCTCCCTCTCTGATCACACATGCCCACAACTTCTATCTGACCCATCTGGGGGCTCCCTTCCTCTTCCTTTCCTCCCTCTGGAAAATTGGATTTCCCAGAGGTCCCCCTGGACAATAGTGCTGGCCTCTGGAGTCAGTAAGTGCTGGAGCCTTCTACAGTCTTCATTCCTCAGGCCTCAGCATTTATTTAGTCATTCCCTGAACACACCACATCAGCTCCAGGGAGGACAGAGGGGTGACACATGGTGCCTTCCCTCTGGGAACTCATGGTGCAGCAGAGGAAGGGGACATAGAAATAGGCCACTGCAAAGTGCTGTGATAATAGGGAGGTGTCCAGGGTACAAGGCACATGAGAGGGCGTGCCAGGGAAGTGACAACTGAGGGGAAGCCTGAAGAATGGCTAGTAGTTGGCTGGAGGCTTGGGGAAATATGATTCTATGCAGGGAGCAGCCAGAGAGAACATGGGGTCTTGGGGAGCTGCCAGCAGGTCAGTACAGCTGAGAGCCAGTGGGAAGTGGGGGGAGATGAGGGCAGAGAGGGGCAAGGGGAGTCAATCCGGAGAGCAATGAGGGGTTGCTGAAGGGTCTTAAGCAGGGAATGATGTTCGGATATTGAGTGGCCAATGTTGGAAATATTCATTTCTATTCATGTAGTGGGAAAATTCAGAAGAAGGAGGCTTGACTCCCGCCCATGTTAACATTCAATAAGTAGACTGGGGAAGAGAGTTCTAGAGCCCTGTCCCAAGTCCACAGCAAACAGGCTGGAGCTGGTGCTGAAACCCGCTCCTTCCCAGCTCCACCTGGGCTGGTGCCTGTGCTGGGGGAGGGGGGAGGGGTCTGCAAAGAAAGGTCTGCAACTTACTGAGTGGATAAGTTTGGACTCACAGGTCGCAACCAACAGAAACTTGATTTGACATAAGCCTAGGGGGACATTGGTCGTGTGCAGGACCAGTGCAGGGTAGCCGGAGGACCTTCAGAGGAACCCTGGTCAAGAGGCAGGGGCATCGTTGGGACCCTTTCTTCACCTCCCTCTCTGCCTGCCCCTGGCCACCCCCCACACCCCCCCACTTCCACTGCCCTTTCCACAACCTTGTCCTGGTCCCTCTGGCTGCCAGCAGAGCCTGCTTGCCCCACCGACTTTGAGATGGTGAGTTGTAGCCTGGCTCTGGGTTCAAGGTTCAAGTTCCTGTGAGAGAAACTCTGAGCACCCCAGAGCATCTAGTGTAAGCTGACGGGTGAGGGGAATAGGGTAAATAGTTCTGGGTACTAGAGGAAATCATCCGCCAGCCTTGGACTCCTCTTCCATAAGGTAATGGAGGAGGGGGATCTCTGTAGAGTCCCCCAGCCCTGGCCCACCACAGGTCTGTGAAATGATTTGCCCAAAAATGAGTGCGTGGCTGGAAAGCTGAGCTCTGACTGTGGGCAAATAAATGTACAGAAGCAGAGGAAAGGAAGAGAATCCAGGCTGGACTACTCTGAGGAGGGGAACTGGGTCAAGAAATATGCAAAAGCATAAGATGCAGCAGCGCCTGGCCCTGGGCCTTTGAGGCTGATGCAGAGAGGTTCCAAATCCGAAGTATGTCCTGGGACTGATGCAAGAAGGGTGACACCATCACTCCATCTGCCTCAGGGTCTCAGCCCAGAAGACCTGAGATGGCCCCAGGCCAAGCCCTGCCAAGCTCTCTGTAGGACATGTGTGCTGTCTGGTTGTCTTGACACTTTCCCTGACCCCCATTCAGGTTTACTATTAACCAGACAAATTTAAGCCAAGCATCAGGAATGCTGCAAGTTCTGTGTGGGTCCTGGGAGGCCACGAAATACCTGGGCACTTCGCAAGAGCATGATGTCACCCGGAGAAATGCTTGGCCCGCAGGCAACTGTGGTCACATGATCTGGCCTGCATTCCCAGGTCACATGGTGGGGGAGTTTCCCCACTGAGGTCAGCGTTTCTGACAGAGAACCAAAACATAAACAGAAACTGTCCTGTCACCATGAAGTCTGTAAGTCATGTCATGGAATAATTTTCCTCCTCAAAGTTTTAGTCACAGAGCAAAGATTCAGATCAGGCGTTGCTCGGCTGAGTCAGGCCCTGCTGGGATGCCGGCCTGCTTTTTGCTTTGGCTGGGAAGATGGCTCCATGGCAATTTCAGTCACTGTCTTTCCAGGAAAGAAGCTCCTGTGAGAGGGTTTTCTTAGAGGCACCAGCTTCAAGATTTCATTAGCAAAAATCCTGGTCCCAACCCCAGGCTTTCCCTACCAGCTGCTATGTCCCCGTAGGGTCACCCCTGGACTTGGCCTCCATGTCTGCCCCCAGGGAGCAGCAGGCAGCCTGAGCCCAATACTCAGTTGTCCCAGCCCAGAGTGGCCCACATGGGGGCTTCAACAATTGCTGGTTTAAGCAAAGGGAAAGGTTTGAGGTTTATGCAGACAAAGCATTCTGCTCAGAAAATGCCTGGGAGCAAGTTACAAGTTTTAGGAATCAGGAACGTAGGAGGTGTTGGGTTGGGGGCAGACAACGGTAAACCCCATTCTCTTGCCCCCATTCTCCCAGACTCTCACCCTTCGCAAAACAACTGTTGACTACTTGGAATCAGGGCACTGTGCCCAATGGTGTGGGCAATACATTGGGGGCAGACAACGGTAAACCCCATTCTCTTGCCCCCATTCTCCCAGACTCTCACCCTTCACAAAACAACTGTTGACTACTTGGAATCAGGGCACTGTGCCCAGTGGTGTGGGCAATACGGGGCACTGTGCCCAATGGTGTGGGCAATACACACGTGGGCAGCCAGGTCACGGCCCTCAAGGGGCTTGCATTCCACTTAGGAAGATAAAACTATCACAGCCTGACACAATAACAAGCAATAGAGAGCAGCTCCTGACTTATCCTAACACAGAAGCCGCGACAGGTGGAGGGAAAAGCACGCGCGCGCCTGGTGCCTCTGAAGTCCAGCCCTACCACTCGCTAGCGGGCTCAGAGAGTTTGAGTTTTGAGGCTCAAACTCTCTGAGCTTCAGCCTACACATCTACACCATGGAGATAAAAATTCACAACTCACTGTGCTGTTGTAAAAAATAAAATAATGGGGCCGGCCCGTGGCTCACTCGGTAGAGTGCGGTGCTGATAACACCAAGGCCGCGGG
>NW_007731295.1:153328-155586 GCF_000696425.1 Galeopterus variegatus | reverse complement strand
TTTTGAGGCTCAAACTCTCTGAGCTTCAGCCTACACATCTACACCATGGAGATAAAAATTCCCAACTCACTGTGCTGTTGTAAAAAATAAAATAATGGTTGCAAAATAGCTTGTAAAATGCCCAGCACCTAGTAGGTACTTAAGAAATTGTAACAGTCCCCTTAATTCTTTTTTGTGCCAAGATTGACTAGAAGTAAATGAATCATTTATATCTGGTCTCCAACCTCAGAGCATATTAGAAGCAATAAAGTGAAAGCACTAGAAGTGAGGCTCAAAAAGAGGAGGGAAAATTCACACAGGAAAGACTGACAGTGAGGGAAAATGTGGGAAAAAGTGTAAAAGCAGATGCAAAAACAAAACAGCACCTGGGACCACATAGTGTGGCAGCAAGCAGCCACTCACCTCCCTACAACCTCCAAGGCCATGTTCACATTACAGAACAGTGGAACCGATGATATCCGTGACAAGGCCATGTTCAGCAGCCTCTAAGAAGCCAGGGATGCATTTGAAAATTTTTCGTTCAAAATTTTTAACATTTTAAGAAAAGTGCTAAAGATGTGTGGATGATCATTTTCAGGTGTTCAGAAAATTCCCCTGCTACAATCTCCCAATGGTAGGATCAACTGAGTTTTTACTTGGCTTCTCATGTATTTGTCAGAGAGCTTAGAACCATGCAGAGCACATCGTAGCAGCTTACATCCCCGTTTGCTGATGAGTCCCTACAGTGCTGGAATACAGTTTGTTCTGTTTCCCATTTTCAACCATTCTTAGTATCAACTGATTGAAGTCAAAGACAGGCTCCATCTTCTCTTTCAAACAGAAATAACCAACGATCTCCAGCCTCCCCTGCCACCCCACCAACCTGTTCCTCTGTCTGTATTCCAGATTTTAGTTAATAGCACCATCACCTACTAGACAACAATAACAACAGTAACTACATTAGTGAAATTAGCATGTTACATTTTTTAAGCACTTGCTAGGACCAGGATCTCTATGCACATTACCTCACAGGGTAGGATTAATTACTTCGGTTCTCAGATGCAGAAGATGAGAATCAGAGAAGTTAAGTAACTTGCCGCAGGTCACCCAGCTCCTGAGGCCCAGAGATGCATCTGACCCCAAGTCGCTCTGCGTGTAGTCCTAGGTCCTGCCCAGAGGGGGCGCTTGACCACAGCTGCTGCCCAGACGCCCCCAGTGCTCTCTAACCCCTTGAGCTGTGGAGTCTGGGTGAAACCCGAGGCCCTAGGCTTTCCTTTGGTCTCTGAGCACCCCTTTGGAGGTGCAGGGGGGCGGAGCATGTTCCTTTTCCACTCGTTGAGCCACGGAGGTGACCAGAAGGGCAGGAATGTGGCCCCAGGCATAGGGCACCCCGAGCTCCACTACTGGCCACACCCCCCAAGGCGAGAATGTTCCCAGGCCACACTGCTCACACGTCCAGCCTCCACCCAGCTCCAGAGAGGTACCAGCCTGTGCTAAGAGCAGGAGAGGCCTGGTCTTGAGCAGACACCCACATGCACCCCTGCCCCATCCTCCTAGCCTGGGATGTGCCTCCCATTCCTGCCTAGCCCTCCCCCTGGATTCCCCAACCAAAGTCTCTCAACCTCCAAAAATGTCTCCTTCAGTTTTCCATTTGATTTTTGACTTTTTTTTCAAGTTGATGTTTTTCGTTGTTGGTGGTGGTAATTGTAAAACAGATTAAATCCTTTTGGGAATTAACCCATAAGTAAATAAGATATCTCTATGTTCAAAAATTCCCACTTAGAATAATCTGAGACTCCTTTCTTTTTTCCTTTCAAAGCCCAGAGCTCTGTCAGGGTTGCATGCTGGAAACACGCAACACACGAAGAGCTTCCCCAGCCCTGAACCTTTCTTTTTTTCTCTCCTGTCTACATATACAGGGAGGTGAGCTCAGCAGGGAGAAAGAAGTCCAGCGGATTTGGGAGCTGGAATCTAGACTCACCATTTGCTAGCTGTTTGACCCTGAGTGAGTTATTCAGTGACTGCAGGTTTCATTTTCTTTCTCCCTGAGATGGAAACTGGAACTGCTGCCTCACATGTGAGTTTAACTGAAGGAGCCTCCTCTCCCCCACGTGTGCAGCACTTAATGAAGGGCTTGGCACGTGACAAGTTCTTATCTGAATCCTACTGATGCCCATTTACTCCATGGTCTTTCTTGATTTTCCCAACTGTGGAAGAGACAGCCAAATACCCAACCAATATCTACTCCACTGTTTTTTTTTTTTTTTTTTTTTTTTTAA
>NW_007731295.1:145857-152573 GCF_000696425.1 Galeopterus variegatus | reverse complement strand
GTTCTTGTCTGGAATGAGAATGAGATATCTGGAGCCACAGTGGCCATGTCACAACCATATGGCAACCTTGAAGATGGAAGTCACATCACAGCCTAAGTATGGAGAGCAAAAGTGTGGAAGGAGGCTGGGAAACTGAAGGCATGGTGGCAGCTGCTGCACAAGCCCTGGTCCACCAGACTTCGGGATTTATGTTGCATGAGGGAAGAAGAAACCAGTTATGTGGGATTTCCATTACGTGCAGCCCAACAAGGTCCAGTTGGGCTATTGGGCTGCCGCTCAGCACCTGGCAAGGTAATCAGTGCTTGCGATGCCCTCGGGACATTTAATGTTAACTGTTTGGTACCAAGGGAGCAAAATAAGACTTTTAAGAGATGAGAAAGGAGGTGGAAGAACCTGGGAAGAGAAGAAAGGCTATTCAGATTAGGTCAAACTTGTCCCACAACTTATNGAAGAACCTGGGAAGAGAAGAAAGGCTATTCAGATTAGGTCAAACTTGTCCCACAACTTATCCTACGGATACATCACCTGCATGTGACATGATGTTTGGGCATCCAGGGCTGCTGTAACAAGGGACCACAAACTGAGTTGGAAAAAAACAGTAGAAATTTATTGTTTCATAGTTCTAGAGGCTGGAAGTCTAAGATGAAGGTGTTGGCAGGGTTGGTTTTCTCTGAGGGCTGTGGAAGAATCTGTTCATGCCTCTTTCCTCGTTTCTGGTGGTTTTCTGGTGTTTTTTGGCTTGTAGACACATCACTCTGATCTCTGCCTACATCTTCACATGACGTTCTCCCTGTGTGTGTGTGTGTGTGTGTGTGTGTCTGTGTCCAAATTTCCCTTTTATAAGGACACCAGTCATGTTGGGTTAGAACCCATCCCCGTGACCTCATTTGAACTTGATTACCTCTATAAAGGCCTGTCTGTAAATGAGGTCACATTCTGAGGTGTTAGGGGTTAGTACTTCAACATATAAATTTTGGGGGAGCACAGTTCAACCCATAACAGTCCCATCACCATTTCATTTTAGAGTCTTTATAACCATCTTCAATTATCTTATTTGTTTGTGTTTGTTTCCTGTGTTCCCCAACTACAGCATAAGCTACACATGGGCAAAAGTCTGCCCCAGCCTCAGTGCCCGGGCCTTCTGCCTTGTGCAGGGCTCCCTAGCCTCTCTTTCTACAGCCAGGATCAGGACAGTCCCCTCAGGCTGCCCCAGATGAGAGGAACAAGACCTGCCCTCATTCACTTTCCATGGGCAGCCAGTGGGACTGCTCCACGTTCATCACTTATGTCAACATCCAGCCAAAGATCTGTGGCATCCAACCCTGGATCCAGCCACGAATCTCAGAGTCCCGCAGATGCTCTACACATAGTAGATGCTCAGCAAAACCTTGCTGAGTGAGTAAAGGCCACATATAGTCTGGACTTTGACCCAGGTTTCCTACCCTCCAGTCGAGTGCAGCATAGCCTATGGTCAAGGGCAAGGGCTATGTAGCTAGCCTGCTTGGGTCTGCCACTTAAGCTGTAAGATGTGGACACATCACTTACCCACTCTTCGTCTCAGTTTCTCCAACTGTAAAATGGGGACTACAATAAAGTACCTCCCTAGCCAGGGTTGTTGTATGAAATGAGATCATGTGTGAGGACAGAGTGTCTGGTCAGTAGGAAGTTCTCCATGCTCACCCAGGCCTTGTCTTCTAGTCCTGGTCTGAGGTCTGAGAAAGTGTTGGAGCGAGCAGGACTGAAGCCACGTTGGGACCTAAAACCACCTGGACTGCTGGGGGCAGGGGGTGGGGGGAGATTTTTAAAAAGACGATTTTTTTCTCTCCACTCTTTCTTCCCATCCCCTGACTTTCTTATCTCGCTCCCTAAGTAGGAAAACAAGGCTGAGAAGCTAATTACTTCTTTGCAAAGCTAACAGTTCTTTCTCTGAGACTTGTAGAGTTTTGAGAAATGATTAAGGCCAAATGACTGGAAGCTGACGTTGGGCCCCAGCCAAGTACACCAGCGCAAGTCAAAATCTCGCAGGGTCCTGAGATAACAGTGAAGATGAGAACAGAAACCAGACAAGGCCTTGATGAGACCTCGTACCTGACCCATAGACACGGGCCCCTCATAACTCACATCTGCTCTCCTGCTTTTCACCTCCCACATTCCATTCCCTCAACTCCTCGTTTAAAAGCCCCTCAGCAAATCTAAGTCTTTGAGATGGGACAGCCTACCATCTCCTTCAGCTGAATACATCTGCTTTTCTAACACCAACCATTTTACTTCTGAATTTTTTTCTTTCCTTTTCAGGGGGGCGGGCAGCCAGACCTGAGTTTGGTAATAAAAGTTCCTGATGGCCAAAGGAACCAGAGCCCAGCAAGGCTTGTCTGATCAACTGGGGATGCAAAGGCTCCAGGTTTCTGCTCAGGCTCTCCCCTCCATCTGCCCCTAAAGAGAGAACAATCTGACACTGCGGAGATTTCGACTGTAAAATCTTTGGTCGATTACTGGACTGAGTGGGCCTTGGAGTTTCATTGGTGCTTCTGGATGACTGAGGAGAAGGGAAAGGAGGATCTAACTCCTCAGACTCTTTCTGAGCCCTGATGCTTGGTGTGCAGCTTCCAGATGACTCAGAAGGGCCAGTTTCCTTGGAATCAGCCGCTCTGGCTCAAAACCATCTGTGTCGCAACAGGCTCACTCAGCCACCCCCAGAAAAGCTGACCCACCACTCACTCAACTTGCTTCCTAATACCTACATAAGCACACTTAGAGCTCTCTGTGGACGTGTGCACTTAGAAACCAGAAAGGCTGGAAGTAGTCCCTTCCCACACCTCATTTCCTTGTTTTCTGTAGGATCCTTGTTCTAAATTTACAGCTCAGAAGACTGGAAAATGCTGTCAGAATGCAGTGACTTCTGGCTGTGGGTGGCAAGGGGACCACAGATGACAGGCCCTGTCTGGGAGATCAGGGGATTGGGTCCCAGTCCCAGCTCTAAAGTGCTGTGATGCTTTGGGACAGCCTCCCCCTCACCGGGCCCCAACGTCCCTCAACTGAAGGAGAAACTGAACTTGATGATCTATGGAGTTTTCTCACTGTTCTGTTCATTGGCACTGTTTGATGTGTTCTTGGGAAAAGTCTACACAGATGCACACCAGAACCATTGATTTCTGTTCATTCATTTACTAAACATTTATTGAGCACTCGCTATGCCAGGTAAAATTTTCTGTTCTCAGGGAACTTACATTCCAGTCAGTGGAGACAAACAATAAACAAAATAAAGTATACGCATATAGTATGTTTGATTATGATAAGTGTCATGGAGAAAAATTAAAAGGGGGATAGGGAATGGGGTGCAATTTTAGTCAAGGAGATTAGGGAAGACCTCACTGAAAAGGTGGTATTTGCATAACGACGTGGAATGAGGCTGTGCCCAGTAGCAGAAGGAGTGAGCCACGCACATACCTGGGGGAGGTGTTCCAAGCAGAAATGCAAATGCGAGGCCTCAAGGTAAGAGGACCTGGCAGGTTTGAGGCTACTGAAACTGGCGTGGAATGAGCAGGGAGAGAGTGTTAGGTGCTGAGAGAAAGCAGTGACATGGGCCACTGCAATGACATTGGCTCTTACTCTTATGGGATGGGGTGCCATTGGAGGGCTTTGTCCTCGGCTGACTCTTGTGTTCTCAGGATAGTCTGGCTGCTGAGTTTGTTCATAACTGACTACAGAGGCACAAGGGTGGAAGCAGGGAGACCATTGAGGAGACTACTGCAAACCAGGCAAGGGCTGGCAGTGGCTTGGATCAGGGAGCTAGGGAGAAGCGGTCGGAAGCCATGTGCATGTTGAAGGGTTTGCTGACTGATCAGGTGCGGGGTACGAGAGAAACAGAAGCCATTGTGACTCCAGGGTGTTTGGCCTGACCAATGATGGAAATGTCAGGAACTCAAATGGACACAACTGCAGGAGGAGGAAAGATCAGGGGTTCAGTTTTGGATGCAAGAGGAAGGAGATGCCTATTACACATCCCCATGGAGTCGTGTGGGCAGTTCAATGTGTGAGTCTGTAGTTCAGGGAGGGTGCAGGCTGGAGATACACATCGAGACTCATCAGCATATACATACGCATGTCACATAAAGCCACAGGCAAGGGAGGTCATTGAGATGGTGGGGGGTCTAAGCACCACACTCTGGGGCACGTCACCATTCAGAGAGCAGGAGGTGAGAAGGAACCAGCAAAGGGGACAGAGAAGAATCAGCCAGGGAGGTATGAACGGCCCATCTCTGGGCTTCAGTCCTTCATCTACAAATGGCGGGGGCCTCCAGGAACCCCTCCCAGTCTGATACCTGTGCTTCTAAGACACAGAATGAAGCTGTGCCCACGTCCCAGCAAGAAACCCTTTCCCAGCTCTGCCCTGGGATACTCCTGGGACCGGGCCCCTACTTGAGCTGCCCCCTGGGTGGTGACATCACAGATGGCCTGGAGTGAAGGTGCTGGTCACAGTGAGGGGCATGAGGGGGGTAGGAT
Organism: Galeopterus variegatus; assembly: GCF_000696425.1. NCBI lineage: Eukaryota > Metazoa > Chordata > Mammalia > Dermoptera > Cynocephalidae > Galeopterus > Galeopterus variegatus. The sequence continues at coordinate 148,070 of NW_007731295.1, read as the reverse complement.
GGCAGCCCCACCCTAGCAGACTTTGTGCAGTCTCAGCCCAGGCAGGGGAGAGGCAGCAGCCAGCTTTGCTCTGACACTGCTATTCTCCTGTAGGCAAAGAGAACTTAAGTTTTCTCTTGTGACACAAGCCAAAAGGGTAATAACTGCCTGGGTGATTAACGATGCACATGGTTCTGAGCATTTTTAACAAAAAGGAGAGTGGTCTCTAATGGACATCTCTGTCCTCTTTCCTCTACCCCTTGAGAATTCGAAACACATTTCTTCTTTGCCTGCACAGAGATAATGCCCAAGCCAGGATTTCTCAGAGTCTCCAGGATCTAATCTTGGGCAGAGCAGAACCAGCCCAGGAAGCATCTGGGGTGTCAGGGCTGCAGGATTCTGGGCCTCAGGAGTGTGGGCTCCCCTCTGCCGAGGACTGACCCTGACCTGCTCCTAGCCAGAATTCGAACAGTTCCTCAGTGAGGCCACACTTCAGCCCAACCGGGAAGCTCTGGCTTTACCACCACAAATTAGTCATTTCATTACACACCAACTGTGTAAGCATTTTATATATATTAATACATTTGGGGCCGGCTCCGTGGCTCACTCAGGGGAGTGCAGTGCTGGTAGCACCGAGGCCATGGGTTTGGATCCTATATAGAGATGGCCGGTGTGCTCACTGGCTGAGCGTGGTGCAGACCATACCACGCCAAGGGTTGAGATCCCCTTACTGGTCAAAAAAAAAAAAAAAATTTGATCCTTAAGAATCCTCTGTAAAACCTCATAATAATTGAATTCAGATACAACACAGTGAGCTCAATGGTCCCCATCTCTTCCTTATCCTCACCATGATGAGCCTCCAATTTTGTGCAATTGAATTCTTTGGACCCTACTTATGGTGCTCTGATTGGGTTTTGCAGTATTGTTCTCTTTGACAAACAAGGAAACTGAGGCTTAGAGAGATTTACTTCCCCAAAGTCACTTAGGAAGGTGGAGATTTGTATTCAGGCATCCTGACTCTGCAGCCCGTGGGCTTCGTCCCCTTGCCATAGACTCCCTTATGCCTTAGAAGTCACCTCACTTGACAGTTGGGGAAATTGAGGCCCAGAGAGGCCAAGTGCCTTGCTACAGAGGGCTCTGACAAAGTTGAGACCTGGCCCAGGAGTCTGTGGGCTGCCCACAACTCATTTAATAGTCTTTGAGTATGCACCACGGGCATAACTCAGGGAGAAGGGGGGTGGGGGTGGGGGGAGGCTCTTCACAGGGCAGGGCACTGGCTGGGTGCCTGATACTTGGAGGCCCTGTGACACTCCCATGGGCTAGGATTGACAGTGTCCTGGAGCCAGGAACTAGTGCGGGGAGGCAAAGATGAGCCAGTGGGAATCTTGCCCTTAAGGGATATACCAGTTCACCCTCCCTGAAGCCCAGTGCAGCATCGCACCTCCTGCCTCTCCCGCTGGGGTCCTCCACCCCTCTACCTGCAGAATCCCAGGAACCTTCCAAGACCTGGCTCCCTTGACCTCATCAGGGAAGTCTCCCCAGCCTCCCTGCACCATCCACAGCTGCTCCTCTCCTTATTAGCACATTCTAAAGGCATATCTCTGTTGCTGGATACTTGGCTGCATCTGTGTCTGTCTCCCTAAGCAGTTAGAAAGCCGCTCAAGGGCTGGGACCACATCGTATGCCTCTCCTGAGCACCCAGGCTGATGCGCTCTAGTTTAACTTGCAGCATTAATATTTATAAGACAGAAGGGTTTTACCATGTGAGAATTACAAGAATTCAGAAGGGGTAAGTGTTGCTTCATGAAAGAGTTGGTATTCTGCTATGCCCTGAAGCAGAGGGAGAGATTATACATGTGAAAACAGGAGAGGAGGCACTTCGGAAGAGAAAGCAGCTTGACAAAGGCATGTGGGGGTCATAGATGGGAGATGGCAAGTCATTCCTCCTGGCTGGGCCCATGAAGGAAAAGTAGATAGTAAGGTTAGAATCGGATTGTGGAAGATATGTCCTGCCAGGGCCAGGATTACAGTTCTGTGCTGTGGATAGCAGGAGGCCCGAGGACATTGACAGGGGTGACCACACCAAATGGGGAGCAGGGGAAGCAGGGGACACTGCAGGTGCTGTGCAGTTTAGAAAGGGCATTTTAGGGCCAGCCCGGTGGCGCACTGCTACAGTGCACCACTTGGGAAGCGCGGCGGCACTCCCGCCGAGGGTTCGGATCCCACATACAGAC
>NW_007731295.1:143998-145060 GCF_000696425.1 Galeopterus variegatus | reverse complement strand
GTACGGGCGCGACACTGAGGGTTGCGATCCATTGCCGGTCACGAAAAAAAAAAAAAAAAGGGCATTTTACCTGAATGTTAGACACACACAGTTCTCACTCTGTCTTTAGAATAATAATATCATCCTCATTTTATGGAGGGAGAAACATACCTGAAGTCGCTTGCTCAAGCCTGCAACGATACTCACAAGCAGCAGAGTCAGGACCTGACCCCAAAGCCTGGGAGCAAGGTGGACTGAGGGTGGTGGTGGTGTGGCCTGCAGCAGCAGCAAGGGGCATGGAGGAGTGGGCTGCTGCGGGGTGTGTTGAGGAGATGAAATCAGTAGGACAACAGCAAATTTACAGGGAAGGGAAGGAGGGGCAAAGACAGTGCCGGACCCCAAGTGGGAGCAGGGGAGGGAGACAGAGGGCTCCTCCCAGCCCCCTGCCCCACACCATGCCCTGGTCAAAGCAGGCCTCAGGCGGTGCAGGCTGTAGGAGGAGCCGAGGTGAGCATGCCAGAGACCAGGTCACAGAAATGAAAGAAACCCACAGGGTCTGCCATGATGTATTTTTTAAACAGGTAAAAGGGCTAGTAAAGAAGCTCTGGCCTGGCTTTTGGACTTAGCCAATGTGAGTCCATGTCCCTACTGTCTCAGCACACTGAGACCCCAGCTGGGAGCATGTAGGGACATCCCTGCCTTCTAGGGATCTTGTGGGGAAATGATGAGGAAGTGTGTCTTCATGGCAGAAACTTCTCTGAGTTCATTAAGCCTGTTTTCCTCTCCTCCTGGGTTCACAGCATGTGGAATATGGGTAGGAAGATGGCCCCTTCCAGGCCTGGCCCCCACACAATAGCTCCCATGTGGCTCTTTGCCCTTTCCCTTATCTGCCCGGGACATGTCATTGCCCAAGGTGATCTGGGAGCTCTATACAAAAAGGAGTCTTCTCAGCATGGGTGCCTCTCCCCAACCAGGGACACCTGCATTACACAGTGTACTAAATGATTTTATTATTTAAGCCGCTGCAGTGTGGAGGTTTGAGCATTATCTTACCTAATAGAGTATGGAGAAGCTTTTTGTTAA
>NW_007731295.1:141655-142802 GCF_000696425.1 Galeopterus variegatus | reverse complement strand
CTGCAGTGTGGAGGTTTGAGCATTATCTTACCTAATAGAGTATGGAGAAGCTTTTTGTTAAATCATAAGATGTTGTATGACTGTCAGGTATTTTATACTGTTCATATTTCTAAATCCTAGTATTTCCAGTCTGGAAAGGGCTATTTGGAAGGGCTAGCAAGCCAGCTAATGAGAGTTTGATTCGTGCTTGGGTCAAAGAGAGTTCCCCTCACACGAGGGCTGAGCACTCCCCTAAACCCACTGGCTGTGTGAGATCAGCCATCTCTCCACACATCTGAGCTCAAAGCAGAGCCCAGGGACCTTTCAGAATAAGCCCCTCCCTCATTGTGCCATTGTGCCGATGAGGTCACAAAGAGAAAGAGACCAGCCCAAGGTCACTGGCAACACTGATTGTCGTCATGGTTGATGAAATACTGTAGTAGACTGTTGTAGTAGTGGCTCCCAATCAATAGCCTCCCTGTTTCCACATGGTTGTACAGTCCCTGTCCATACTGGTACTGGGCCTGACCATGTGATCTGTTTTGGCCAGTGGAACTGATACAAGAGGTGCTCAGTTTCCCTGGGCTCCCATTTCAGGACATGCCTCTGGGTTTCCAGCCACTCCTCAAGGTCTCAGGCCCCCCTCCTCTGGGCTCTCCCCTGGATTAAAGTTACTGTTGCCAGTTAGACCTATTTTCAGCACCAAAACAGGGAAAATGAGACAAGGGGCTGGCTTATGCAAATCCAGTGGCTGGGCATGCTCAATAGAGAGCACATAATATTCTTGAATATGCCTGGTGCATCTAACTGGGAAGCACCCCCTTAACTGAATATTCACTAGAGAAACTGTAAAAGCCTAATCTCACCCAAGGCGGGGCTGTTGCTCCCGTTCCTGGCAGCAGCTGCACTTCCTGGCTGAGGTGCGCATGTTTTACTTTGTATGGAGCTGACTTTCAGCAAGCAGCAGCTTGTGCTCTTGAGCCAGCCTGCACTTTGTACTGAACTTTGTGTTTTTCTTGCTTTTGTGTTAAGACTTGATGTCTGTACTGAACTTACTTTTGTGTAAACTTGCTGTGGGCCCCGCTCAGTCTCTGGAGCTATGTCACACACTCTCTCTGTGGAACCTGTATTTCTTATCTATTTTATTAAACTTGTTCTCACTGTCTAC
>NW_007731295.1:132987-141520 GCF_000696425.1 Galeopterus variegatus | reverse complement strand
TCTCACTGTCTACTGTGACTCTGCCCTTGAATTCTTTCCTGTGGCAGAGTCAAGAACCTGGACAGAGGACTGGGCGGGTTGAGGTGGACTGTAGGGCCCCCCGGACCCTACCTCCAACATCAGAACATCAGCAAATGTAACACAAGCAGAGGCTTGGGGCTTGTTCTCTCTTGCTGCTGGGACCCCTTCTGTGATCACAGGAAGTTTGGGCTAGACTGCTAGAAGATGAGATCACAGGGAGCTAAGACAAGTCGTCCCTGCTGAGTTCCCCCCAGGGGACAATTTTGCCCCCCAGGGAACATGTGGCAATGTCTGGAAATATTATTCTTTGTCCTAGTGGCATCTAGTGGGTAGAGGCCAGTGATACTACTAAGTATCTGACAATGCACACGCCAGCCCCGCCATAACAAAGGATTATCCAGTCCAAATGTCAATGTGCTGAGGTTGAGAAACCTAAACCAACCAGCCCCCAGCTGACCTCCCAGCTGATGGCAGCCCTATAAATGAACCCAGGTAAAGCCAACAGAAAAATTGCCCAGCTGATGCCAATTTTAAGAATTATGAGCAATAAAATAGTGATTGTTCTAAGCCATTAATTTTTGGGGTGGATTTTATGCAGTAAAGGCTAAGTGATCCAGGACACTTGGCTAATTTACCACAATCTATCACAGTATTTTGTCCACCATGACAACGATTAGTGTTGCCAGTGACCTCGGGCTGGTCTCTTTCTCTCTGTGACCTCATCTGCACAATTGCACAATGAGGGAGAAGCTTATTCTGAGTGGTCCCTGGGCTCTGCTGTGAGCTTGGATGTGTGAAGAGATGGCTGATCTCACACAGCCAGTGGGGGTCTGTTGCTGGGTACGTGCATGCATGTCCCTACTCTGGGTAACTCGGAGTGCAGAGGTGGCTGTCCTCGTGTGTGCACACTCCATCTAGTTTGGGGCTGTTTATTATTCCCCACACACACACACCTATTATGGGCTAATTGCTGTTCTAAGTACTTTTTAAGTATTAATTCAGTTAATCCTCACAACAACCCCGGCAGAGGTGGCTGTCCTCGTGTGTGCACACTCCATCTAGTTTGGGGCTGTTTATTATTCCCCCCCCACACACACCTATTATGGGCTAATTGCTGTTCTAAGTACTTTTTAAGTATTAATTCAGTTAATCCTCATAACAACCCCATGAGGTATTGCTGTGTTAAAAATAAGAAACTGAGTCTCAGAGTGGTTAACTTGCCCAGGGTCACATGCTTTCTAAGTAAGCCAGAATGTGGACATCTGGCCTTCACAGTGTGCTCAGTCCTCTCATGGCCTGGCTGCCTCTCTCCTGTCCCCCTCCTGCTCCTCTGCTGCCCACTGGGATGGCTTAACCACTGCTGCAGCTCCCAGGTGGCCACAGGTGTGCCTCTCTTGTGACACATGTTCCTTGAAACAGGACTCTCCAGGAGGGTGAGCATGAGCCACGGTACACAGGGCCAGGATCCATCCCAGAAACCTTGTGGGGATGCTCATTCACTGTGGGTTCCTGAGCAAGTTCCTTACTCTCCCTGAGCTATAGCTTCCTTACTGGCAAAACGAGGCCAGGTCATTAATGCACATCAATCAGTGACATGCAGGACAAAGTCCTAGATACTGGTGACATGAGGTAAACAGGCACACAAGGCCCCCACCCCTGTGGAAGGTACAGTAGGATGAAGAAGAGAAACATGAAGCAGACACAAGAAGCGTGGGATGGGCTGGGTATCTATGTCAACCCGATGGGGTCCTTGTAAGTGTTCAATAGACAATGACTGGGAAAGCACTTAAAAAGTGTCTGCTGGAGTATGCTTGGTAGATAGTAGTGCAGCCCAAATTCCAGGCTGCAGTGGTTGATTTCTAAGCCCATGGCTGTGAACCTACTCTCCTCTCTGGGGGCCCAGGCAGTGGGGCAGAAGGAGGGGATCCAGTAAGGTAGCAGCGACTTTGGAGACCTCCAGAAAAAGCACCTTTTCTTTGGGAAAAAAGCGATAACACCTGGGGTTTAAGCATTTCTTTCACTCTCTCTGATTGCAACTGTGCTGCTTCTGCCATTATAGCATAATGGTTACCAGCCCAGACCCTGAAGCTGGAAGCTTGGGCAAGTACTTAACTTCTCCAGGCCCCAGTTTGTCATCTGTCAAGTGGGAATGATAACTGACCTCATCTCACGACGTCATCATAAGGATTAACTGAGTTGAAGTAAAGAACAGCACACTGCATGCATGAAGCTCTATTGAAGCATTAGCTGTTTTCTGTCTTTTGTCATTGTCTCCTCTCCCCCAACCCTCAGCTTCTCGGAATTCTAAGAATTCTGGCTGGCAGGAGAGTGATACGTTCTGTGCTGTTATTGAACATCTCAGGCAGAAGGTCATTTGTTCCTTCTAGGAGCTCTGGAACTTTCCCTCCTACCTGCTCCCCTTTCAGGGATTCAGCACCTTGTCCTTTATTATTGCTAGTATTAATCAAAGCTACAAAGGGAATGTATGATCAGTGTATAAAAATTGAAACATATGGATAAGCAAGAAGAAATTAAGATCAGCCCAAATCCTGCCATCCAGAGAGAACTATGCTTAACATTTTGGAATATCTCTCTCCAGACTTTTCCCCATTCGATATATTTATTTTTATTTATTTATTTGTAAAAGATGACCGGTAAGGGGATCTTAACCCTTGGCCCTGGTGTTATCAGCACCACACTCTCCCAAGTGAGCCATGGGCTGGCCCTTACATTTGTTTAAATAACTGTGTGCACACATGTATTTAGGGATTCAGCATTCTCAGCCTCAGGCCCTCCGCAGAGGCTCCACAGTTGAGTGGGGCATAAGGTTACTGTGGGCTGCTCTGAGGCCAGCACCCTAAAGGTCAGGGGTAGGACCTTCCTGTCTCAGTCCAGTGTGCTCCCAGCCCCCAGCTGAGCCTGGAGCTGCCTTCTTCCAACTCTGCACAGAATGTCCCATCTTGGAGTTGCTTTTAGTCCCTCCCATGGGAGCAGCTTGTTGTGTGGGATGATTGTGTCAGAAGGCCACAAGCATGTCCCTGGGAATGAATCAGACCTTTGTGTGAAAAGCCATTCTCTGCTGAACCCCAGCTCCATGTAACACCCTCTGAAAACTGAAAGCTGACTGTGACTTCACTAATAACTGAGATAGTGAGGGGTGGGTAGGAGGCCACAGAACATCTGCAGCTTAACAACAGCTGGAGAACGTACCTACAAATGCAAGGGTGATGTTTAACCAGGCTTTCTCACCTCTTCCCAAACCCTAGACAGTGACAGTTGCTCTCACTCTCTGCCATGGAATTTCTCAGAAATCTTAAAAATCATAATGGCTATAATTTATTGTGCCAGCCCCTTAACAGAATTACGTTTCATCTTGACCTCAGTTTTGCAAGGCAAATAAGGAAGTTGAGGCTCAGCAAGATCAGCGGCTTGACGCAGGCCCTGCCACAAGTAAGGGGTAGAGTGAGACTTGAACCCAGGCAATCTGACTCTAGAGTCCATATGCCTTATTTTTGCATAAAAGTTAATGTTTATTTTATTAAAATGACCCATGCGCATACTTAAAAATCAAACAGAGCTAAAAAAAAATGGCAAAAATGGCAGCCCACAGCCCCAAATACTCCTCTGTCCTGTTCCTCTGAAACAGCCACTTTCAACTGACAAGCTTTTCCTGTTTTTTGGATTTCAACATACTCACCTAAATGACATTTCTCAAAATTTATTTTTTCTGGAATACATAATCTACCACCACTCCTTTTCCTATTTCTTAGTTTTCTCTACTTATTACAATTTAATTCTTTCAATGGACCTATCAGAACCCAGGCAATCTGACTCTAGAGTCCATATGCCTTATTTTTGCATAAAAGTTAATGTTTATTTTATTAAAATGACCCATGCGCATACTTAAAAATCAAACAGAGCTAAAAAAAAATGGCAAAAATGGCAGCCCACAGCCCCAAATACTCCTCTGTCCTGTTCCTCTGAAACAGCCACTTTCAACTGACAAGCTTTTCCTGTTTTTTGGATTTCAACATACTCACCTAAATGACATTTCTCAAAATTTATTTTTTCTGGAATACATAATCTACCACCACACCTTTTCCTATTTCTTAGTTTTCTCTACTTATTACAATTTAATTCTTTCAATGGACCTATCAAAGTTATCGCACTAATTTCCCCCACTATTCATACATGCCATATAACCTATCAGTTCTTCCTCCCTCCTGGTGTCCCCTGGAGACTCCCTCCCAAGTGCTCTGTCCTCCTGCTTCAGGAGGGGCTGGCTACTCTCTGGTTGGCCCTGACTCTTCCCTTTGTCTTTTCCCTGTGCTGGAGCCCTTATTCCTGGATGCTGTGGCCTCCTACTTCACGTTTTTAAGTTTTTGAGTCCTACATGTCTGAAAAGTTTTTATTTTACCTTCACATTTGATTGATAATTTAGCTGGGTATAAAATTCTGGGCTGAAAATCATTTTCCTTCAGAACCGTGAAGGCATTTCTCCATTGTTTTTTATTCACTGTTTCTGGGGAAAAGTTTCATACCTTCCAATTTCTGTTCCTTGCCTATTAGGAAATTTTCTCTTTCTGGGGCTTTCCAGATGTTCTCTTTATCCTTTGGTTCTAAAATTTGATATTGATGTGCTGTGGTGTGAATCTTTTTTTACTCATTGTGTTGGGCAGCTTCTATTGAAATTTTTTACTTTAGTTATCATTTTAAGTTTTAAAGAGCATTCTCCTTTCTTTTTTTTTTCTTATAGAATTGTGTTTTTATGTCATATTCTCCCAAGGTTACTGATTTATAGTTTTGTTTTTTTCTTTTTAGGTTTTTCTACTTGCTATATAGTGTCTGTTTCCTGTCTTTTCTTTCTGTTTGTTTTGACCTCTCTCTTTCATTTCAAATGTCTGATGGTCTTTCATATTTAAGAGCAAGGCAGGCTTATACTATAGTGGGCATCATAGTAGAGTGATCAGATGGCTAAAAGGTGGTTTTGCTGAGAATCCTCAAGTAATATTTTGTGGAGATCTTTTCCCAGGAGTGGAGGAAGGGAGTGAGGAAAAAACTTAGTCTATCCAGAGAAGAATTTTACAATAGCCTGCCTGGAAGAGCAGTGATACATAGCTGTGGTGTTCTGGGAGCAGGAAGGGAATGGAAGGTTCCAACATTTATTTATCATTTTTAATTAATCTCCCAGTTTCCTAACTCCTGCCTCTCTGTCATCCTTTCCTGTGACTACTGTTTAGAGTCCAGAGCATCTCTAGTTGACCTTCAGATAACAAACTTTTGGCCTCTCCCAGGGAAAAAGAGAGGAGGGGGTGGCCTTCTGTTTCTTATCCCTGAGCCTTGCCCATGTCTTCTGTGGTACCTAGTGCCTCTAAGCACCAAATCCTTGGAGATTCTATGGAATCCTTGATTTGCTTCTTATCATTTCCCTCTCTTGTGGGAAGAGAATTCTCAGAGAATGCTCCTCTACTGCCTGCCCATCTATAGAAATGTTTGAAAGTCTTTCCTCCCCAGTGGTCTTTTTTCTTATTCTTTTAATCCCTTTAGCTTAATGGCTTTGACATCTCAGTGGGGTTTTTGTTTTTGCTTTTTTTTCGGGGGAGTAAGTGAGGTGGGATTTAGAAGGATTTATCAGGTATCCATCGTTGCATAATAAATTGCTGCATAAACCCAAAACTAAGCAGCTCAAAACAACAATAATTTATTATTTCTCATGATTCTGAGGATTGATTGGGTGACTCCTCTGCTGATTTCACCTGGGCTCACTCACACAGATGAATTCAATTAGCAAGTGGCTGGGCTGGAAAATACAAGTTTGCCTGGTTCACATCTGGTGGTTGGTGCTGTCTATTGGCTGGGGAGCCTTGGTTCTCCTCCATTGGCCCCCCATCTTCCAATAAGCTAGACACACAGATGAATTCAATTAGCAAGTGGCTGGGCTGGAAAATACAAGTTTGCCTGGTTCACACCTGGTGGTTGGTGCTGTCTATTGGCTGGGGAGCCTTGGTTCTCCTCCATTGGCCCCCCATCTTCCAATAAGCTAGCTTAGCTTATTTAAGGGGTGGTCTCAGGGCTATGTCCCAAAAGGTTAAAGGCAACATCACTTCCACTGAATTTTATTGGTCAAAGCAAGTCAGCTCAGATTCAAGACTTTTTCTCTTGATGGGAGGAGAGCAAAGGTGCATTGTAAAGGGACATATGTACAGGGATGGGAGAAATTGTTGCAGCCATCTTCTTAAAAAGTCTATGATAGAGGGAGAAGAGGTAAACGCAGGAGATCAATTTCCCATGTTTAGTTGGGAGTCTTCCAATGCCCTTTATATGACCCCACACCATCAGGGTCTGTGTTGTGGATGTTAATATAAAATCTTTCTAGAATTTTGCTAACCAAACCCCCATAGTTTTAGGTAGTTGTAAGTACATAAACCATAACCTCATAATGGTGAGAGGAGTAGAGTACCTCATCAAAGGATTTGGAATTGGAGAAAATTGGGTTCAAATTCCAGTTCCACTACTTACTAGCCCTATTAACTTGGATAAGTAATCTCTCTGCGTCTCAATTTCCTTCTCTCTCTCTTTTTTTTTTTTTTTTTTGGCAGCTGTCCAATATGGAGATCTGAGCCTGTGACTTTGGTGTTATAAGGTTGCGCTCTAACCAATGGATCGATTTCCTTATCTATTAAATGTGATTTTGTGTATAATAAATGAATTAACATACGTAAAACCCATACTCAGCACAATGTCTGGCAAAAGACAAGTGATCAATAAATAGTAGCATCATTAAGTGATTTTTCTGGGCAAATATCCCATCTCTAACGATTTAGCCACTGGAGATCAAATTTGAGAAATAGAGTCTAATTTAAATCCAGGCTCCTCCAAATGTACCTTATAGGACTCCTGTGAAGATCACATGAATTAAAACACACAAAAGCACCCAGAAGAGGGCCTGGCACCTCACAAAGGCTCAGCACGTTTTGTGTGCATCCCTGCTTTCCTAGGCCAGGGCACCAAGCATGAGTGAGACTCTGACAGGGCCACTGTGACAAACACTACCACGCTGTGTCCGGGCCTGTCAGGTGTGGGGGGCGTTTGCTCCACACAGCGGGAGCCAGGAAGCAGGGTGAAGAGTCACCGTGTCTGCTCTGTACAGTTCTTCTAAACTTTCTCTCACTCTCGGGTGGTCAGCTGTCAGATGTACCTATCTCTACAGCTCTGACTCTTAGTCTAGGTCCCATGGTGAGCCTCAGGGGGCTAAGAATTGCCTGATGTTGCAAGGAACACACTGGGGGTATATGTGCTTTTTTCTGGGGCTAGAGTTCACAGCTTTCTTTCATCAGATTCTCAGAGAAGCCATCCTGAACTTTCTGGCTAAACATCACAACTCTAGAGGCTCTCCCAGGCTTCCAATGTGGTTTGGATTGGGAAGTAAAATTATGTTAGAATTATGATTAAAGTAAGAGTCAGTAGGATCTGAGAAAGAGCCAGATGGGCTCTCCTGGTAGGGAAGGGGTTGGCTTCACAGTCAATGACAATATGAACTCCATTTGTGCTGCACAGAACCTGCTTTTGTCACCTGGCTGGCCTTCAGTTTATAAGGCGTGGATGTCTAGATAAGTGACCAGCAGGGAAGGGAGCTGGTTTTCACCTTGTCCATGCTGTGGACGTGTTAAATATCTGTCAGGCAGTCTGCATTTCCTCAGCCCTGTGTGTATGTTCCATTCCAACCTCTGGGTTTGGGTATATTAAAAAATCCTTCATGCATCCCCCAGGAGCAGTCCGGGAAGGGTCCAACTTGTTTGGCTAGTTGCAGTGACATCCGTCTAAGGAAATCACCTGCTATTCCTTGAAGGTGTTTTCCTATGCTGGTTCTTCTGATACAGTCACACTTATGACCAAAAGGGTCAACTTTTAAGGCTGGACTTTTTCTCGTGAACATGGTATTTTATCATTTTTAAGGGAATAAATAATCCCAGCAGAACTGCAGCATCTAAGCTAAATCTTCCTCTGAAGTTTATTATTTTCCTTTTTTTTTTTTTGTGACTCAAACACAGAGGGAAGAAGGTTCACCCAAACTCTATGAAATATCTGTTGGCTGATCCAGTCCTGGGGAGGGCTATATGAATTCGTCTGAGAGGACTAGGAGCGTGTGGCCTGGAGCCTGACTCAAGCATCCTGGGACAATTCAGGATGCCCTTTGAAGCAAGCAGAAAGGGAATTCTGGAGCCATCATGCCCAGTATAAGGTAAATCCACCAAATCTACTGCAGGGCACAACTTCCTCTCCTACTAGAGGCTGCCACCCTCCCCAACTGTCCTCACCTGTCCTCATCACTGTCAGCACTGACCCTCTGGTGGGGACCTGGGGAGGTAACAAGACCCAAGGCAGCTGGGGACCTGTCTCTCTAGAAGGCCCCTTGCCCTGTAGCCCTCACCACAGGGATTTGGTGACTCACTCCGAATGAGGCATCATAAATTTCTTCCTAATAGCACACTTGTCACTGAACCATTCCAAC
>NW_007731295.1:127637-132579 GCF_000696425.1 Galeopterus variegatus | reverse complement strand
ATTTGGCATGGCAAGTGATCTGGCTCAAGGCAGCAGAGGTAATCCTCTGTTTATAAAGTGCTTCCTGCTGAGTGCTGGAGAGTGGAGAGGACCACCAAGTCCATGTCACACATCTGTTTGGAGCTGGTGTGATTATACCCACTTCGCAGATGAGGGAGTGGAATGGGGAGTCATATGAAAAGGATTACCGACTCAGCCCTCAGCCCAGCTGGCACAGATCCTGGCACCTCGCTCCCAGCAGGCAGCACTGCAGAATGGCTGGGAGCAGGGGCCTTGGCAGTAGACAGCTAGAGTCCCAATCCTGGCTCTGCCACTTCCAAGCGAGGCAACCTCACACAGGTTCCTTAATCTGTCTTGGCTCTCCTTTCTTCATCTGTGCAATGGGGATAAGACTTAACTCATGGGGCTTTGTAAAGATTCAGTGGGGTACATTAGGTGACAAGCTTTCAGCATGGGGCCAGCAAACAGCGAGTGCTCATGCGTGTGGCTGTCACTATCACTGACGCCAGCCAGGTGCCTTGTGCCTCTCTCTGGCTCACTCCCCACCTCCACCAGGCTTCCTGTGTCCTCTCCTGTGGCACTCTATCCTCTCACTGTTTCTTTTGAATAAAGAAATGTGGCCACTCCATCCATATCACATCCTATCAACTAGCATTTGAAGAACATGTGATTATCCCTAATTGACAGGGGTAGTAACTGAGGTTGAGCAAGTTTGAGTGACTTCCCCAAGGACACCACTCAGGGTGTGACACAGTCAGGATTGGAGCCTGAGTCAGACTCCAAATTCATCCTTCAACACAACAGCTCCCAGGGGAACCCATGATCACGGACCAGCTGCCACCAGGGAAGTTGTGGCTGTGGCCAAGTATGTTTGTCACTGCTTTCTTGCCAAGCAGCTCCCTCTCTGGACTCTGAACAAGGAGGTGTGAGTGGTAGGCAGAGAGAGGCTTTCCTTGGAGGGCACAGGCAATGCTGGGGTGCCTGAGCTGTCACTTACTAAGCCCTTGCTCCATGCCAGGCTCCACACTACCATCGTACATCTCACTCAAACCACATGACGCTGCTGTGAACGAGGCCTCAGGTAGTCCCTACTTCACAGAGGAAAAGGAGGCACAGAGAGGCTGGGTTGCTTGGCCCAGCCTGCACCTGGGTGTCCAGATGTGCTGTTATTCTGTCCACCTGCTGCCTCCCATCAGTGCGGAATAAAGCTGGGCCAGAGCAGACAGCTTGGAAACTACATCCAGGCTGGATGACCCCAACCCACCACCGTGGGTGGATTCAGAGAACTTCTCTCCTTCAGGAGCCTCTCAGCCCTCTCACTAAGCATCCTTGAGTTTCTGTGTGTGCAAGTGAGGGGCATCTCCTCCTGCTGCCATATATCCTGGAGACTCAGAGGTGGCACAAGCCAGGCAGCATCCTCCTCAGGATTCCCCACCCCAGAGCTACCTCCGTGTGTCCACCATGGACCTCATGAAAGGACAGAGATCCAGGAGCCCACAGGGTTCTCTCCCGTGCACTGAACTTTGCACTAACCCTGCCCCACCTCCACCCCATGTACTCCCTCTGAGAGAGGGAGCTCTGCCTCATTTTCCTCTGAGTCTCCACCACCCAGAACAGGGCCAGGCCTTCAAGAGACCTCTGCTGCCTGACTGATGACTGACACTGATGGACAGACTGACCAAAAAACAGCCAGCTGCAATGATGAACAGCCCCAGTGAGCCAGCACAGCAGGCACTTCCCGGGCTGTTGAAGCATGCGGGGACCAGAGGCTCCCAGCAGCCTCCCCACGAGAGCTGAGGTGTGGCTACTCAGGTGGCTGAAGGAAAGAACTTGTGGAGGGCTCTGGAAAGTACAGGTTCAAACCGGTTGAGGACTGCTGCCAACAGGCTCGTCAGGGGTGTCACAGTCGGGGCAATCCAAGGCTGCTGCATGGTGTTCAGGGCCTGTGTCATGTGATCTCAGAGCTGCTAAAGGGCTTCTGCCCCAACACCGCCTCTTCTGCCATCACTGATACCTAAGATCACACCATGAGGAGGAGCTGTGGGGTGATGGGAATGTCTGGACTTGGGGTTACAAGATCTAAGTTGGAATACCACCCCCCCCCAACACACACACACGCACACTCGCTGTGTTCCCTCTCTGAGTGGGTGACCTTGGGAATGTCCCTCCATCTGTGAGCTGTTTCCTCACAGCTTCATCGTCTGTAAAATGAAAATGACGTCTCCCTCACAGGACTTTTGTGGATGAAAGAGCCTAGAACTTGCCTAGGCCCTGCACACACACACCCTTGCCCCCATCTAACTCTGCCAAGATACAGCATCTCTCAGAGGTCTCAAGAGTGGGCTTCCCATACCCCAGCTCAGAGCACTGAGCCCTCCAGGCATGGTCCCCTGGGCTTCTCCCTCCAGGTAGGGTCCCCTGGGCTTCTCCCTCCAAATTCAGTACCTCCTCCCTGCCCTCCCTCCCAACCCCCAGGAGCCTGGCTTCCCTGCAGAGCAGTCCATGACAGGAAAGGGAAAGAATTAGCATAATCACCAATTATATTCTCTGCTCACCTCGCTTCTCGGTGAAAGTCATTTGCTGGTACCCAGAGGCAGGGCTTCTCTAAACAGCCACCAGGTTGGGGGATGGTGAGGCTCAGGGAACTGTGGAATAATAGAGCTAATGAGGCGGAAGTGATGCTCTGGGGGAAACAGGCTCCATGTTCCTGCTGCTCCGAAGGCATCCCATTAAACACAAAAGTGGCCTCTGGAAGCTATGGAGAAGGCACTGAGGGACGTGAATGACAAACATGACCAAAAGGTTGGAAAATGAGATGAATGTGAGATTAAAGGTGAAGGCATCTAGAAGTATTTAGCCTGAAGGAGAAAGGAATGTGGGGCAGGCGTTAATCTTCTCTCCCTGTGTTGTAGAAAGACAGCCCTCAGTTCTTTCCCTCCTCCACGACTGTGCTCTCTTGTTCTCACTCCCCTTATCTTTATCTCATCTTTGTGGTCTATTGACTTTTCAATTCACTTTGACCCTTATTGAGCAGCTACCTCATGCCAGACACTTTGCCAGTCTCTGGAAATAATAGTGATGAAGAGAAGGGACTCTGCGGGCAGGTCAGGTGGGAGAAATGGGTGCATCACCCTGAGCTACCTACACTGTAAGACTGCAGGGCGCTAGGTCCTAGGTAATGCATCAGAGGTGGGGAGGGCTGAGGCTTCAGGTGCTGCGGGAGCTCAGGAGCAGAGTGGGCCACTCAGCCCTCTCTGGGTTTTAGGGAAATCTTGAGGAATGAATCAGTGAGCCAGATGAGGATAGGGGAGAAGGGCATTTCAGGCAATGGAAGTGGCCCGAACACTGGCCATAGCACAGGCCTGAGACAAAAATGCAGAGTGTGTAGGCAGCTGCAAACATATGGGCTTTACTGGAGCAAAAACCAGAGGTCTGTGTGGTGCAGAGTGTGGCTAGAGGTCCAGGCAGGCCCAAATCCCAAGGCCCTGGACCCTCTGGTAGGGAACCGTGGGCTTTATCTGGAAGCCAGAGCTTCCCAGAGTGTTCAGAATAACACAGGTTACATGCAGGGTTGATAGGGGTTCCAAAAAAATAAAAGGTGCCTTTTATCTGGCCGGTTAGCTCAGTTGGTTAGAACGTGGTGCTGTTAGCAACAAGGTCTGGGGTTTGATCTCCGTACTGGTCAGCAGGAAAAAAAAAAAAAAGTGATTCTTGATCAAATAGTTGAATGACATTGAGTTAAACTAGTGGTTCTCAACTGAATGGCAATTTGGCCCCCAGGGGACATTTGGTAATATCTGGAGATACTTTGGGTTGTCCTAATTTGGGGGTAGGTGCTGTCGGCCTCTAGTGAGCAGAGCCCAGGATGCTGCTCCTCATCCTACAGTGCACATGACAGAACCTACAAAAACCTCTTCCCTTTCTCAGGGCTCCCACAGCCCCGCACGGGCTCTGCCAGATCATGTGCCCAATTAAAGTTTGTTGGATGAAAAAATGTCTGACTCCCTCCCCTGCTAGACAGCTCAGAGTGCCCGGGTGCTGAGCTCAAAGTCTATCACACGGTCCCTCCTCCTCTGCACCAGCATGAATGGGGAAGCCCCAGGAAGTCTCCCTCCTAACACGTGTAGCGTTTTTTAATTATCCAGGGTGATCATTCCAAAACTGCGTTAGGGGGAAGATGTAAAAACCTCATATACCCTGTGTCTTCTCTGAAAAATCTGGGATGTAGACTAACCATTAGCTGATGGAGGAGGGAGCAGGAGAGGATAATGGTAAAGGTCAAGCAAGCTGGCAGCCAAATGAAATTGTAGCCACTTGATAGGACAAAGGCCTGAGCAGAGGCCCCACTGCCTCCCGGAACTGTTGCCAGGCACTGTGACACGCAGGTCTGATCGCATCTGAGTGCGATGCCGCGGTGGAGTGGCCCCACAGCTGACGGGGCTTCAGTCACTGCCTGCTCACGGGAGGAAGCCCATTCATCACAGCGCGCAGGGCCAGAGGGCGCTGCCCAATTACACACCGCACATGGGGACCAAAGCGGGAGAGCAAGTGCCTCCCAGTCCCCTTGGAAACAAACACGAGAAAATAAACACTTGTGGTAGAAGCTGGTGTCCAGGCCTAGCCAGGGTTGCCAGGGAATCTGTGTTAATGGAGGGTCTGTTTACCCCCAGGGTACATATGGCCTTTGTTAAGCTTGGGCTTATGGCTCGGGCTGGGGGAACAGCAAGGCTGTTAGAAACCTGGGTTCAAATCTCAGCTGACCCTCCAAGCTAGACGTTCCAGGCTGCAGAGGCCAATGACCTCGTACTGTCCCTCTGAGCTTTGTGGCCTCAAGCAAGTCATCTATAAAAAGTGTGTGTGAGGGGCCGGCCCGGTGGCGCACTGGATAAGTGCGCCGCTTGGGAAGCGTGGCGGCGCTCCCGCCCGAGGGTTCGGATCCCAC
>NW_007731295.1:115183-126661 GCF_000696425.1 Galeopterus variegatus | reverse complement strand
ACGGGGGCAACACTGAGGGTTGCGATCCGTTGCCAGGACACGGAAAAAGACAAAAGACAAAGAAAAAAAAAAAAAAAGTGTGTGTGAGTTAAGGGAGGGTTTGTTATCTGTTCGGCTAACCTAAGGTTTATTGGGAAGATCAAAATGATAGCACAAGAGGAAGGGATCTGAGAACCATAGTGTGGAGCACAGTTAGGTATGACAGGGTACATTGGAGCTCCGCCCCCCCCCCCACTGGGGATGTGCATCCGAAAGTGGCAGACTACCTGGGGGCCCTTTGAGTTACCCATGGAAGCCAACCGGTTATCATGGCACACCCCTCACCTGCAGGAGATATCTTTTCAGACCTTGGGGTGGTTCTTGGAATCCCATTTAAGGCCACTTAGTGGACAATTCCATGGAGGCCCAGAGAGACACAGGTCATTTGGGCTGTCTGAATGATTACTTTAGGTGGGTAAATTTATAGTCAGCTCATAATCATATAGTGGTTTTCAATTTGTAAAACTCTTTCATACAAATTTATTCCTTAAATAACACCAAAAGCTAGGTATTATTATGCTCATTTTATAAAGCAATTTTAAAGAGGTCCAGAGAGGTTGAGTGGATTTCCTAAAGTCACACAGCCAATTTGTATCAGAGAATGGGCTTTGAGCTCAGGCCTCTGCCTGCAGGTTAGAGTGGTGTCCGCCGTGTGGGAACCCCTCCTCCCCTTCTTTCGCAGGTGTCTGGCTCGGGCAGCTCTGGTTATTTGTGTTGTTTAGCTGCCCTTCCCTGACATATCTAAGCTGACTCCTCTTTCTGTGAGGACAGCCTGGAATACAGAATTCTCTCTGGGAAAAGCTCGTGTTCCAAGAACTGAGCCTAGGCAACTTCCTCAGCTGGTGCTATTCCATCCGGGTACCAGGTGTGGCAGGGCACCTTGCCTAGTCTGTTCCATGCCAACCCTGAGGATCTACAATCCTAAGGCAGACATGATAATTTCAACATATGTAAGTTGCCTGAGAAGGTGATTACAATAGATCTCCTAGATATCCAATGATGGACACTCTCTCTCCTTAAAAATAAGTACAGTTCACATCCTTCCCTGTGGAGAGCTTACACTTGGGTTTTGAACACTGGGAGTAAAACAGAGAGAAGAGAACTTCAGTTTATAACAAAGATTAAATACTCTCTGATTTTTAAATGACACTTCACGTATTACCAATTAATTTCATATCCATTACCACATTTAATCCTTACAATAACCCTGTGAGGTATCATTATTCCAATTTTAAAGATAGGGGAAACTTTGGGTTAAAAGTGCATAGATGGGGGCCGGCCCGGTGGCGCACTCGGTAGAGTGCGGTGCTTGGGAGTGCGACGGCGCTCCTGCCGAGGGTTCGGATCCCATATAGAGACCGGTCCGCTCACTGGTTGAGCGCGGTGCAGGCGCGACACCAAGGATTGCGATCCTGTTACCGGTCACGAAAAAAGACAAAAAGGAAAAAAAAAAAAGTGCATAGATGATTGGTCCAAGGTCACAGAGCTGATACATGGTGGAGATGCAACAAAGACTTGGTTCTTCTATCTACATGTCCAGGGCTTCAAAATGGCAACAATTTCTACCTTCCATAAGTGAGAAGTTAATTAACAGTACATTAAAAGGTTGATTAGAGCTATGGACTTCTAAGGGGAATCCCTTTAACATCCTTTAAATCCCTTTAAATTCTTTTACTTATATCTTCTCCAAGAATCAGAAAACTAGGCTAATGGCATCTAATCAACACTCACTACAAACCTATGATCTGATATCACAGCAGGTGTCTGAAGATAGATGCAAGGTATGTATCAAGAGTCTCACCAGCCATTGCTTGATGTTAGGTTCACGGGTTCTAGGACTTTAAGAGATTCTAGGCTAGTGTTGCTTCAATGGGTATTCACAGAACAACACTTGGTTTCTATCCTGGATGCTCAGAAGAATTTCCAGATAAGTGTAAATCAAGTCCCCACCTTCAAAGAGTTTATAATTTTGTAGGAAGGCAAGTGTTGTGGATTGAAATATGTTCTCCCAAAACTACTGAAGCTTGAATTGTCTCCCAAGTTTTATGTATTAGAAGCTTAGCCCCCACTATGACTGTTAAGAAAGTGGGAAATCCTATTATGGTAATTGAAAGGTAGAGCCTCAAAGAGGTGATTGGATTATAGGACCCTGCAGTAGTAAACCAATTAAAAATGTGGTTTTGAGGGCTTTAAAAGAAGAGGAGAGTCTGTTCCTCTCTCTCTGCTCTCTCTGCTTCCACCATCTCGTAATATGAGACCCTGAGTCACTGTCACCACCACCACCAGATGGACTTTGAACTTCCCAGCCTCAGAAATCATAAGCTATAAATTTCATTTTTCTTTATAAATCACCCACGTTGGGAAAATGGAATAATTTAATCAGGTCCCCTCGCCTTAGGGACAGTTGGGGGTGGTGCAGCACATTCTTTGTAAGCAAATTGTGTGTGGGTGGGTGGAGTTAGTGGGCCTATGTGGAGCTGCAGCCTGTCTGGCGACTGCCTCAAGCATCCACCACATACACAGCCATGCTCTCCAACCTACAGCTCCAAGGACCTTTTTGCCAGTTACCTAGCTCGTAGGCCTGCTTGTGAGGGCTCTGGTGACCCAGCCTGGCATGTGAGGGGTCTGGGGACCCAGCCTGGTGTGTGAAGGGTTTGTGACCCAGTCTGGACAATGGGCTTGATGGGTCTGTGAGCTCCAGACCCAGCCCGAGCTCAACAATTGGCCCAGTTGGCAGGATTATGGGCAGGTAAAAGAGCTTGACAATTGGCATATTCAGCAGGATTACAGGCAAGTAAAAGAGCACTACAATTGGCGTAGTCGGCAGGATTATGGGCATGTAAAAGAGCTTGACAACCCAGTTCCAGGTATTTTGTTATAAGCAATGGAAATGGACTAATAACAGCCCGAGCTCAACAATTGGCCCAGTTGGCAGGATTATGGGCAGGTAAAAGAGCTTGACAACCCAGTTCCAGGTATTTTGTTATAAGCAATGGAAATGGACTAATACAGCAAGATTTGTTATGAAATCTGAATGGTAATGTACAAAACAGAATGGAATCAAGTGCCCATCTGTTTTGAATATAGTCTGAGAAGACTTCATGAAGGAAGTAGGTCTTGAGAATGGGTAGGACTTGGAGGGGGAGGAAAGAGAAAGGGTTTGCAATCTGGTGGAGGATGAAATATCAAGAAGCAGGCAGGGTGTTAGGGATGCTTGGTTCCCAGTAATATCCCACCCACACTCCCAGTGCCCTGGTCATTCTGCATATCCTACCTGGGTTCTTGTACAAACCAGGTTTAAATGCATCTCCGATCCTTAGTACCCGCTACTTCCTCTTTTGGAAAGAGCCTCTCTCACTCATTTTTTTGTCCCCGTCTCTCATGTCCCTGTTAAACACCTATTCACCTGTCAGTTCAACTTCACTTTTACTGTGAAACTGTCTCTGATCCCCCTGCAGGATCTCTGCCTTCCTTTTCATGCCACCAGTGTAGTGATTTGTTAGTAAGACTGTGTCCTCCACGAGACGATGACCTTTGAGAACAGGGACTCTCTTCTGTTAATTTTTGTATGGCCACTTGTTGAATAAGTATAAATGAAAGATGAAAATACCAAATGAATAGATGAACGTGCAAAAAGATAGTCCTGCTATAGGTTCACCCAAAACCGGCAGTGCCCTGGGCCATTAGATGTCTTATGCCTAATAAACCTGAACAAGATTAATGATTCTTTGAAACATGATTTATGGATTGACTGAGCTATATATACATTATAATGAAAACACGTCATCACTATTCTGCTGACTTGGTTGACATGTTCTTTTTAACCTTATTTCCTTAAAGTTGGTGAGGCTGAGACCTGAAAGATCAGTAGGAGTTAATCCAGGGCAGGGTGAAAAGCATCCAGAACAGCCTGTGCAGGGCCTGGAGGTGAGAGAGAGGATGTGGGCTTAGGTAAGAAGTTCAGCAACAGCTACTGGACCATGGACAGGGTCTGGAAAGGCAAGAGGGGTGACCGGAGAAGTGAGCAGGAGGTAGAATTAAACTGTTTCCTGAGGACAATGGGACATAATTAAAACCTTTAATTTCAGCAGGGTATGTTGCAAGATTTTTTTTTCTGTTTTTTAAAGAAAGAGGACCCTGATTGAGATGTGGAATGGATTGAGGTCGAGCAAGACTGGAAGCTGGGAGACCAGTTTTAAGGATGTTGCAGAAACTTGGGTATGAGATGGTGGGGGCTGAGGGGATGGAGAAAAGCAGAGTGATTTGAGAGATGTTAAGGGGATAGAATGGACAAGTCTTACTGACAGCAGGATTGGCAGATGGAGAGTGGTGCTGGTGATGGGAGTGGAGGAAAGGAGTTGAGGATGATAATACTAAAAATCTGGCTCGGGAAACTGGGTGGATCCCCACTGAGATGAGGGGATCTGGGGGATCAGCTGGGCTGACAGAGGAAATAATGAGTTATTTCCAGGAATTTTGCTATATATATAGGCTTTGTTCTGACAGTCTTAATTATATGATATATAGACACAGATATAAAGATACATATAGGTCTAGATATAGTATGTTTTTTCAGTTAACATAACTATTTTCCCATGTTATTACAGACTCTTCGTAAACATTATTTTCAGTAAGGAGCAAGTAAATAAATATGCAAACTGTCAGAGAAAATGAGAGTCAGGCATGTTGCTTGAAGGGTTTTTCTACACTAAACACATAAAAAGCAGGTCAGCCAGTCCCAGCCCATGCATAGCATCTTCCAGAAGACGCCTGTTCTTGATGCAGCAAGTGATACAAAGAACCTATGGTTGCACCCAGGAAGGCCCAGAGAATCGCAGCACCAGCCAGGGTGTTGTCACAGGCAGAGAGCCTACAAAAGGGACAAGGGACCCAGACATAAGTCTTGACTACAGGAGTAAGGGAGGAGTGGCGGGTGGAGAGAATATCTGTGACTATGAAGGAGGTCTGAAGAAAACTTCCCCAGCCAGCTGGGAAGACAAAATGAGACTGTCTTTGAAAGTATTTTGTAATCTCAAAAACTGAATACAAATTTAGGGGGCTATCATTATCCACATTCAAAACCATCAATTTAAAACTGTTGGAAGTTTCCCAGGTATTCATCTATAAAACAACAGGGGTTCAAAGGAGACTTTTTACTACATTCTCCTCTGTATCTTTTGAACTATTCAACAACATATATATATATATTTTTTTAAGTTCCTTAATTCTATGTAAACCAATTCTCTCATGCATTTATTTATATCAACAGCAGTAATGGAGAAACAAGTCAGATCACTAGGATTTTTTGGTTCTTTAGAAAGAAACCACAAATAAGAAAAAGAAAGCCAGTGATTTTGTCTCACAGGGACTTTATTCATGGAAAAGCATGATGCCCATCCATAGCACAATGTTACGTGGTCACATATTAAGTTAAAAGACAATGAGTCAGTGTGGCTTTGGGGAGAAAAGGGCATGACATGGAATGTACAGGACTTAGATTCCAGTTGGGCTAAGTATCATGATAACTCAGTTTTTTCATCTGTAAAATGAGTGTAGTGGATTGTGCCCCCCAAAGTTTAATGTGTTGGAGGCCAGATCCCCTACTGTGACTGTTAAGGGTGGGAAATCCTATTATGGTAATGGACGGGTGGGACCCTGAAGAGGTGATTAGGTTGTAGGACCATGCCGTAGTGAATGAATTAATAATAGTGGTCAGGGGCATGGTTCTGAGGGCTTCACAAGGAGAGTGAGTGAGAGTCTCTCTCTGCTCCACCATTTTCAGCCATGTGAGACCCCTGCATTGCTGTAAAGCCACCACCAAAGAAGACCCTCACCAGATGTGTTCCCTGGACTTTGGACTTCCCAGCCTCTGAAACTGTAAGCAATAAATTTTGTTTTCTTACAAATTACCCAGTTCTGTGTATTTTGTTATAAGCAACAGAAATGGACTATACAGTGGGTATAACAAAACCTACCATAAAGAATCATTATGTGACTCATTTGAGATAACCTCTGTGAAAGCAGCCAGCACCAGTGACCTGCAACTGTGTAGTCTGTCGAATCTTAGAAATGCCAACTTTTCATGGGCAGGAATGCTTTTGGTTAAAATTACAGAAAACCTGACTACAATGGCTGGATAAATAGGGGCTTATTTTTCTCACTATATACTGTCTCGGGAGATAATTGTCCAGAGCTAGGGTAGGGTGACCAATGTCCGGGTTTGTCAAGGACCATCCTTGTTTAGCATTAAAAGTCCTGCATCTTGGGAAAGCCCCGGATAGTTGATCACTAGCAATAATGGTCATCAGTGTTGCCATCACCCTTTGCACTTGGCCATTCTGACTGTTGCTTGTTGCCCCGTGGCTGCAAGATAGCTAGTGAGCCTTCGGGCATCACGTCCACCTTCCAGGCATGAAGAAGAGGATCAAAGGCTTTCCCTTAGAGAGGTTTGCCTCTTATTCTGGAAAGAAAACTTTCCTTGACAACTTGCACTTATATCTTATGGGCCAGAATTGTTTCACTAGATGCAAGAGCAGCTGGAAAATCCAGTGTTTTGTTTCCAACCCCACAGTAGGAGGAGGCAGGGGAGAAGGTCATGAGGTGGCCAGTGCACAGTGTCTGCTCCATGCCCTCACTCTTCATCCCACCCAGCCAGTGTGTGTTGAGCACCCACAATGTGACAGGCACTGTCCTAGGCAGAAAGGTGAATAAGATACAATCCCTAGCCCAAGTAAGCTCACGGACGGGTACAGGCAGATGTGAGTGCAGAGGTAACTATGTCAGAAGGCAGCTGTGAGAGAATAGAAGAGCTGTGCTGGCAAGTCTTGCGATGCCAGTGGGAACGACGGGGTTGGTGGATTAGCGGGTATCAATGAACATGATGCACTTTCTAAGTCAAGATAAACCCAAAGATTTGAGGATAGGACTTGGCACTAAGAAAGCTGCAGAGAGGGCCGGCCCATGGCTCACTCGGGAGAGTGTGGTACTGATAACACCAAGGGCACGGGTCCGGATCCTATATAGGGATGGCCGGTTGGCTCACTTGGAGAGCGTGGTGCTGACAGCACCAAGTCAAGGGTTAGGATCCCCTTAACGGTCATCTTTAAAAAAAAAAAAAAAAGAAATAAAGCTGCAGATAGAAGAGCCAGGTGGATGTGAGAAGTAATATAAGGTTGTGTAGGGGTAATTACTGCTCATCCCTGAAAATGACCTAGCTTTGGGGGTATCAGATCATTGCTATGGTTTGGGGGGGCTATTCTGAAAACAACAGAATGTGAATGGAGATCTGAGTGACCTTGGAGAATACCAGCAAAGAGCTGTAAGAACTCCTTGTGGAGACAATTCACTTCATGTACATGAGATTCCAAACCAGGCCTTGAAAAGAGAAGCCCAAACCAATGCCCCTGTCTGAGGACCCTGCAGGGTGCTCCAGCCCTCACTTTGTTCCTGTCCTTTTTACCTCTGATGCCAGCCTCCTTCTTGCATGCCAGCCTCTCTCTGCTTCCCTGACTCAGTTGCTAGATCCACCTCCAGAACCTGACCTGGCCAGTTTCTGAGCCAGACAGCAGCCTCAGTTGCCAACCAGGGTTGCCTGATGCTGGAGGCCTGCCTGGGTTGCTGGGTGAGCAGCAGCATGCCCTGTCTCACCTCCACTGGTACTGGCCTGGGTCAGAGCACAGTTCCTGCCTTACACCCCTCTCAGGCAGCCTCAGAGCTACTGCAGGAGACCTGCAATTGTCCTTCAGGCATTTTACAGTAACTCACAGAAGCAACACAAAGCAATCCCATGAGGTAGGACACATTATCCCCACGTTGCCCATGAGGAAATGAGGCCCAGGGGGTCAGGTGAACTGCCCGAGACTACCCGGCTGCTTAGTGGTGGAGGTGGTATGGAAACCTGGGTTGGCTTAGGAAGCCTCTGCTCTCTCCACTGTTCTGCACCATTTCTCTAAATGGAGCAGAGCTCTCCCAGTCCCCCTGCCCTGCAAGCTTGCCTGTGTCCAGACCACTGGCCCTGCCTGGCATTCTCCAGGGGAAGGTCTCAATTGCCAATAACTGAGAAAGCTTCATTTCTTCCTCCACTTGACAGTTATTGAGCATAAATACTAAGTGCTGGGCCATAATGTTATTTTCTGACTGCCTGAATGTGCCCACTTGCTAACCTCCAAGGACCACCAGCTGCTCTGTCCTCAGGGCACCAGGGCGGAGCTGCCTACGGTGGCTCAGGCTGGTCTCAGCGGTGCAGCTGGACCCCTGTTCATCTTTCCTGTGTATCAGTGGCCCTCCCTGGTCTTGCTTCTTGCCCTTTCCCACCACACCTGTTTGCAGTCTGGGCCCGGCATGTTCTCACCTGAGCCTGATCTAGTTGTGACAACTCAGCCAGTCACTACCGGCTTCAACATATGGTGACCAGAGGACATGAAAGAACTGAAACAGCCACCAGATCCACTCGATTCTTGATAAACAGTTTGGTGAAAGTGGAGGTTACAGAAGAAAATTTGGGGCTGTGGGGGGAGCTGCCAGTAGTCACACTCTCCCCACTGGGTGGGGAGTCCTAGAGACGTGCAAGAAACTGAGATAGGGGGGCTAAAATGACACTCAACTTCACCCAATGTTATGGGTTTTTTCTATTTGTAAAAGCAATACATGTTCATTGTAGAAAATTGGAAAATATCAAAAAGTAAAAAAAGAAAAAGAAAGTAAAAAGAAGAAACTTGGAAAATACCAAAAGTATAAAGAAAAAAATTTAAATATTCTGTGATACCATCACCCAGAAATGATAACCACTGAACATTTTGTGTTTACCTCTAAATTTCCTCCATGCACATACATGGCCATATCCCACGAGGTAGGAAGAGTTATCCCCACGTTGCCCATGAGGAAATGAGGCCAGGGGGTCAGGTGAACTGCCCGAGATTACCGAGCTGCTTAGTGGTGGAGGTGAGAGGGAAACCTGGGTTGGCTTAGGAAGCCCCTGCTCTCCCCACTGTTCTGCACCATTTCTCTAAACGGAGCAGAGCTCTCCCAGTCCCCCTCTATAATTTTTAAAAAGGTCTTGGGCTCCATTTTCAAAATAAGTCCTATGTTTTTAAGGGTGACACATACCAAGTAACTGTGGCAGGCAGGCAGGCACTTGCACATATATGATATGGCCATATAAGTGCATGGAGAAAATCTAGAGGTAAATAGTATGTACCATCTTTTATCACTTAGCATTACATTGCTACCAGTTCCCCCTTGACACTAAGTGTTTTGTGAAAATGTCATTTTGAATGGCTGCATAGCACTCCATTATGTGTGTGTGTTGTAATTTATTTGAGTTATACTCTTGGCTATTTGGGTTGCTCCCTGATACCTCCTCTATTTTGTCCTATATGAGTGTACTTCAAAAAGCTCATGGAAAAATAGAATCAAAAGATGATACAAATCTTTCCAAAAACTTTTCAAAGTTCCCTCGTATGTATAATACCGGGATAAACATCTTTGTACGTAAATATTTGTGCACTTGTCTGATTTTTCCCTTGTGAGGGACACAGTTTGACAAACCAGTGTGCTTTGGCATGGTCTCTTGGCCTGAAAGGAGGAACAGGGAGAGCACTCACCACCGCCAGGCTTCCTGAGCTTTGGGAATGCCCAAAGAGGGAGATGCTGAAGCAGGGGGCCTACGCACCCCAGAGCTACATTTATTTTACATTTTTTCCTTGAATGATCCCTGCCTTGTTGCTCATTAACTCTTTAGTTCAGAAATCCTCTAAAACCAGCATAAGCAAAGAGGAATCAATGTGAAGATGTAGGGGCAGGAACCCAGCCGGTCCTCGTGAGGGCCAGAGAAAGAGGAATACCACAGGGCTTCCTCTCCTCTCCTTCCTCCTCTCTCTGCTGGCTCCTGTGCTGCAGCGGCTCTCAAACTTGAGAGTGCATCAGAATCACCTGCCGGGTCTCACCCCAGAGTTTCTCACTAAGCAGGTCTTGGGCAAGGCTAAGAATCTGCATTTCTAACATGTTCCCACGTTGTTAATGCTGCTGGTCCAGGGACCACACTTAGAGAATCGCAGCTACACGACAACGTGGCAGGCAGATGCCCTAAGATTGCTACCACATCCTGGTTTCTGAGTAAACCCTACCCTGGCTTTGTAATCCTGCCTGGTGATACCAAAGCCAGGATGTTACCACTTGCCTGTCACAAAGAGACCCCCCACCACCAGGACAAGAGGATGAGGCCCAAGAAGGGGTCAAGGTGGCTCAGGCCATTCTCTGTGGTGACCTCCCTCAGGGCCCTCTGAAGTCTGACCCTCATGTGGTTCTCACACAGCCAAACTTTCTTTCCTTTTGGCCTCATACCTGGATACTAAGCAGTAAACAAAGAGGGTCTCCCCCCTTCAGGCCACTCACTCAAAAGGGCTCCTCCATTCCAGGGACCCACCAAGCAGGGACTGCAGGGAAGTCAGAGTGGCTGGAGCTTTCTGCAGGGTATGGCCGGTAGGGAAGAATGGCTCAGCCTCAAGCCTTGGGATGCTCAGAAGCTCAACAGAGACTCCAAGAGGCAGCCATTAGCAGAAACTTACCACCAACTGTGAAGCTGCAGAGGAGCTGACACTCTAGTGACAACAGTAAAATCACACCCATGAAAGGTCCTGTTAAGACCATCAAGGAAGAAGAACCAACATGTACTGTGCTCCTGCTTATGTTATCATCTGACTTAATCTTCCCTAAACACCTACAAATGCAGAGATAGATACTATCATCCCCATAATACAGATGGAGAAACTGAGGCACAAAGAGATTAGGTTATTCACTCAGGCTTACTCAAGCTCTTAACCACTACTCTATAGCTGGTCTAGAGAGAAACTAGAAGAAAAAAAAGGGTAGAGGGAGAAAACTAACTCATACAATCTTCTACTTGGTCATTCTATTAACACGCTAAGGTAGGGAGTATTATCCCCACCTAATAAGTGAGTAGACTGAAGCTTAGTTAAGAAGCTTCCCAAGGTCACCCAGCTGGTGAGTGCTACCCCAGGTATGAAGCCCCAAGTGTGTCAGCCTGCAAAGCCCAAACTCCCCTGACTCTATCAAGAGTGATTAATTCCAACCAGAGAAGTGGGGCATCACAGTTAAATAGTCAAGCAAGGGTTCAACAGACAGAGATGGGAGGGCAGGCAGGCCAGACTATAAGCTGGCCTGAACAAAGTTTTGAAAATGTTTGAAAATGCATGGCCTCTCTGTCAATAGAGAAGTGGTACATAGTGGCACATTCCTTTAATGGAATACTAACTGGAAAATAAAATATCGTGTATGGGGCCGAGCCCATGGCGCACTTGGGACAGTGCGGCGCTGGGAGCACAGCAGCGCTCCCGCCACGGGTTCAGATCCTATGATGACCGGTGCGCTCACAGCGCTCACTGGCTGAGCGCGGTGCAGCCGGTCTCAAAAAAGGACAAA
>NW_007731295.1:96408-114542 GCF_000696425.1 Galeopterus variegatus | reverse complement strand
GGGGGGGGGGGGGGGGGTCGTCCCTTGGCATCCATGGGGGACTTGTTCCAGGACCTCCCACAAAACCCAAAATTCTCAGGTGTTCAAATCCCTGATTAAAAAAAAATGGCATAGTATTTGGATATAACCTATGCACATCCTCCTGTATACTTTAAGTCATCTCTAGATTATTTATAATTCTGAATACAATGTAAATAGCTGTTATACTGTATTGTTTAGGGAATAATGACAAGAAAAAAGTCTTTACATGTTCAGTACAGACACAATTTTTTTCTGAATATCTTCAATCCATGGTTGGTTAAATCCATGGATGCAGAACCCACGGATGTGGAACCCATGGATTCGGAGGGATGACTGTGTATATATGTAACAGCCTAGAAGAAAATACACCATCTTGTTAAGTGGATTTTTCAGGACACTAGGTTCATCGATGATTTTTATTTTCTTACTTTTAGTTTTAGTTTATTTTCTATAGCTTTCAAACACAATGATCTTGTGTTACTTTTACAGCCATGGAAAGAAATTTTATTTGCTTACAAACATGCAAGGCACGGGTTTTTTCCTGATAGCATCACCAGGGAAAGGATGAAACTCTCCTTATCCCATTCTGACCCTTCTCTCCTGTCTTCCTACTTCACAAGTTGATTTTCCAAGACTTTGTATTTGTGAGCTCTATATATTTAACTCGTTGTTCAAAACCAATTTTGGTGGGAGTGGGAGAGGGGGTCCAATAAGATCTACTTTAAAGACCTCAGGGAGGGCTGTAATTTAGCCACGCCTGCAACACACATGAAAGCCCTAGTCTTCTCAGAGCTTTTCCCATCTAACCAGGCTGACCTGTGGTTTCCCAGCAGACTTCTGAGCACACGACCCCTAAGGCTCATCCTGCTGTCTCTACCTCACTCTGCCCTCAAATCACTGCCTGCAAAGAAAGCAGACCTTTAAACTTAAAATGAAGTTTGTATGATCTTCACAGCTTTTTAAAATCAAATCAACCTGGAACTTAGTGACATAGAATAATGTTAACTCCATTTCCTTTTCTTTTTATGAGTTCACTGTCATGCATTTCCATTTGTATTCGAAGAAGTTTTACACAGATGCTAAAGTGTTATCAAAATAAAAATCTGGAGCTAAGTAAAAGGAAATCCCATACAAAGAACGCCCACCAAAGACTGAAACATAAAACATTGTTTCAATTTAAAAATTAGTCCTTGGGTTGACCTAAAAAAGAATTCAAACATTTTGCCCCCTAGATTTGAAAAGTACCTCTCCTCATCCCCCCTCTATAATTTTTTAAAAGGTCTTAGGTTCTGTTTTCAAAATAAGATCTGTTTTTAAGGGTGACACATATCAAGTAACCAGAAACTGGCCTTGGCTTGGAAAGCCTCCCAGTTCTCATAAACATGCAATCACTCGTTCCTCTGAGGATGATGAATACTATTGATTGGCTCAGATCAGCTTGTGACCCAGCAGTGTATTAGACATTGGCTATAAAACATCTCCTTATGAATTTTTCATTGGCTCAAGCGTCTGGAGAGCTGGGCAGCTGCCTCCCTGGGTGCTTGCTCTCCTGCCTCACCCTCCCTCCTCCTCTCTGTGTCTCAGGGCTGATGATGCCATTCTACAGCCATGTTAT
Organism: Galeopterus variegatus; assembly: GCF_000696425.1. NCBI lineage: Eukaryota > Metazoa > Chordata > Mammalia > Dermoptera > Cynocephalidae > Galeopterus > Galeopterus variegatus. Next base: position 112,906 of record NW_007731295.1, on the reverse strand, counting down.
TGGATCAGAGTGATTAGCTTTACAGCCTGATTTTCTGAGTAGAATCCAATTTCTTTTTCGGGTGCAGCAGGCTTACGAGTAGTCATGTGCTTTTTGTTTTGCGATGGCATCACAGGATTACTAGTAGATACAGTAAACTGAAGTCATTTCCCATTCACTGTACTCCTCATGACACTAAGACAATGTGACACTCTGCACTTGCAGCAGCTGAGCATTTTCCAGGAGAAAGTGCTTTCAGCAGCTCAAGTAAAAGCTGACAAAGAGGCAAACTCTTAAGAAGCACTGTGTCAGACACTTTCAAATACCTTAGCTCACGATTCTCATAACAACCCCAAGAGAGGAGGAACATTATTCCCACTTTTACACTGAAGGAAACCAAGTATCTGAGTGATCTGGAAGGCTCATAGAGGTATTGTGGATTTATCAAGCCCACACTGAAGTAGGTGATAAGATGAAGCCCTGGGACTCCAAACTTGATCCAGTGGCCAAAGCAAACCCAAGAGCCACCCTGTTTTGAGACAACAGGGAAAGCTTCACTCAGAGCAAACCTGTTCCCAGCTACATCTCCATTGATTCTTATATTCTAGATCTGGACAGCATCAACAATTCAAGTTCTCATGTCAAGAAATAGGGTTTTCTTACCAACAACATTTATATCTAGGTGAAATTGGGTTAAAATAAACTTCAAGCACCAGCTTTGGGGAGAAAATAACACAAGGTCAGCAGGTAGTCTGTGGAATGGGGAGGGGTAAGGTTAATGGTGATTGGGGTAGGGTGGAGGGCTAAAAGATTAATTGTGCATGTATATGAACTTCTCTCTCATGTGTGGCCTTCTTCTTAGTCCTGCTTCCTCTACAAAACATGGAGAGCCTGTGGGACACCTGTGACATACAGTGAGTGAGAGTTCTGAGTACTATAGTTTTACTGTACACTTAAAGGAGAAGGAAAAAATGTAAAGCAATCAGGAAGTGCCACATTGTCAACGAAAGTGAGAATTTCCCAGTTTCAGTCTCTGCTTAGGGAATCTAGACTCTACCTGGGGACAGTGGCCAATTTTAACAAAGTGTAACATTCATCTCATTCACAGCAACCTACATACCTGAGCCATGAGCCTAGACCTGCCAAAAACAATGGTGCCAAAAGAAATCCTTCTTTGCATCCATTTCCAGAGTGCTCACCATCATCGCACAATTACACCATTTGTACTTGAGTCTTTGATATAAATTGTTGGTAAGTCTGAAGAATAGAGGCCAGTTGAGATGACTATGTTAAGACGCCTAAGAAGACTATGTTGTTTTTGTGCTGTTTTGCCTCCCACGGATTTGTCACCCCTTTTCCCCTAGGTGATGGAGCCGCCAATGATTACTCAAAGCCCATCTCTTCTGAGCAGTGAGAAGCCCCAAAAAGGGGTTAATCTCCCAGAACCCTCAAGAGTGAGGCATTCCTTCCATTTGGGAAATCAACCACGAATTGGGGTTCTCTTCCCACATTAATTCTCCAGACCAGGAAGTTACAGGAAGAGAACATAGGTGGGGTTTTTGCTAAGTATAGTTTGACAAGTTTAACAATAGAAGCTGGTAACATTCAGTAAGGTGACATTCTATACTGCAATTTGCACAAAAGCTTGATTTTAACAAACATTCTCTTCTTACAGCAATTTCCCAGTATCTTTACATATCAATCAGTAACCTGTCTGTCTTTGAGCCAGGAACCTTGCTATGTTACAATTCTTTATCTTACAACAGAGACTATATAGCCTGGGGAAAATTTCCTGTCCTTTGCAAGGTCAATATTTGAAACTGCAAGGCTTTGGAAAACCAAGCCCTGTGAAGTACATTTGCTTTATACATACTTCACATTTTTGCTCCTGGACATTAGGCCTTTTACTATATCTGTCCCTTTATGTTATAGACTAAAACTCCCAACTAACCCCAGAGAACTTCCCAAAGTTAGTTACCAAGCCAGAGAGAATGGAAATGTCATGTTGTGGATTCTTCACACCTCATCAACCTGGCCTCTTCACTGAAGTGATCATGATTTTCAAGATAGCAGCTGTTATCACATCCATTTCATGGATATTACAGATTGGATGGATGACAGGATTCTTTGCTATTCTTTGGTCAATATCTCATACCAATTCTACAGTTTCCAAGCCCTCAGGACTTTCCTGCAAATTTGTATTTATTAGTAATTTTTAATCAGAGAAGATGTAAAAATACTGCATTAAACTCAAGGATAGTAATTCCAGAATACTGTAAGTAAAAGGAACTCCCATCAGTCCTCTAAATTACTGTCCAGACCAGCAGTTCTCAGAATCAGTGGACATTTTCTCTCTGCTTCCCATTGTTTTATTCTGGGGAAAATAACAGCCCTTTGTAGAACTTTATAAAGCTACTTCCTTAGACACACAAATAGCCAACAGGTACATGAAAAAATGTTCAACATAACTAAGCATCAGGGAAATACAAATTAAAATCACATTGAGATATCACGTCACCCCAGTTAGACTGGCTATTATCAAAAAGACAGAGAATAACAAATGCTGGCAAAGATGCAGAGAAAGGAGAACCCTCTAAACTGTTGGTAGGAATGTAAATTAGTACGACTTTTCTGGAAAACAGTATGGAGGTTTCTCAAACAACTGCAGATAGAACTACCATACGATCCAGCAGTCCCACTGCTGGGTATATTGTCAAAAGGATACCTGTGCTCCCATGTTCATCATAGCTCTATTTATGGTAGCCAAGATATGGAACCAACCTAAATGTCCACTGACGAATGACTGGATAAGGCAAATGTGGTATATATACACAATGGAATACTACTCTGCCATGAAAAGAATGAAATTCTGTCATTTGCAGTAACATGGATGAGCTTAGAGAAAATTATGTTTAGTGAAATAAGCCACGCACAGAAAGAGAAATACTGAATGTCCTCACTCATAAGTGTGAGGAAAGAAAAAAAGAAAGAAAGAACCACAATAATATGTTAAACTTTCAGAAGGAGAGAACAGACATACGGTTACTAGAGGTGGGAAAGGGAGAGGGGGAAGGGGGTTAGGGAGAAATTGGGTAATGGTCACAAAGAATAATTATGATTTGTAATGATGAACATATTAATAATTCTGATTTGATCATTACATATTGTACACAAATACTGATAGTCAACACTGTACCCCATAAATATTTCAATTAAAAAATAAATTTAAAATAAAGTAAAATAGACTGGTTAGCAAAATCAATCAACCAATCAAGCCACTTCCTTATAACCATACTTTCTTTAAACTTTGGAAGGCTCATTTCCCCAGAATCTTTAGACTTATCTTAGTGGAGTAAACAAGCTAAGAGTGCCCACCCTCACCCACTGCCCCAAGCTCACTAATCAAGCCCACAGCCCTGAAAGTCTTTTAAACATCAAAGGAATCTTAGGGATCACTTAGTCTAATCTCAATATTAAAAACGAAGAGGCCTTAAGAAAAGGGTCTGATATCAAGTGGTATTAAGAAAAATAAAATTCATCCAGCTCCTTTAAAACTACAACTGTGATGATGGATACTACATGGCAGAAGAAGATCTCAAGTCATATGCATCTTTTAGGGACACTGCCCCTGGTCTTATGACAAAGATGACACAAGATGACAGAGCATTTGAGAAGGCAGTTTTCATCTGCCTTGCAGTTTGTGGGTGAAAGAGTGGGTTGACTCTGATGACTATTGTGAGCTCTTCCTCCTACTCTAAAAAGGTGAGTGGCCAAGCCGTGCCTGGTCTTGAAATGCCCTTTTACATCAATATCATAGATTGTGAAAATTTATTTTTTATTTTGGTGGAAAATGTTTTTCCTAACCAGTGGTGTGATCATGACACAGAAGTATATGAGTATTTCCACTTCCAGCTCAAAGAAATAGCGTAGGAGAAACAAAAAACAAACAGAAAAGAAACACAGGTGTGTCACAAGATTTGTCCTCAACCCAGTTTCTCTTCATTTCCTATGCCTCCTTTCTGGTGATCTCAAGTACTCCTACTGTTTTAATTAACACCTCTGTGCAGATGTCTTTTAGATCTTTATCCTCAGTCCAATTTATCTAGAGTTGTAGTTTCATATTTTCAACTGTCTGCTGGATCATTTCATTTCGATAATCCACCTAGTCTTTCAAATGCACTGAACAAATCATCTTATCCGCCAACCCAGCTCCTCCTCCTAACTTTCCTACTAAGTGTAAAAGAAAACTTGCCACTAACGTTGAAACAAGGTTCAAAACTGAATCTTTACTCCTCCATTTCTCTCAGTTCCATAGCTGATGAGTTGACAAAGTAGAGTCAACAAGCATTTGTTGAATGCCTTGTATATGCTGGACTCTGGGGACGTAGTGTGGAAAAAATACAGGAGAGAGGAGAGAGGAGAGAAGAGAGAAGAGAGAAAAGGAGAGGGAAACAAGGTCTTAACTCCTGATGAGCTTACTGTCTAATGAGAGAAAGAGACATTCAGCAAACAATTTCACAAATAAGTTTAAAATCACAACTGTGAACAGTGCTTGAAAGATATTTACATGCTGGTCTGAAAACTTTCTTTTAAGGGAAGGGCAGAATAACTATTTATTCACTTGATGCATATTTATTGAGTGCTTTTTAAAGACCGAGCACTATTCTGGGTTCCAAAGTCTTTCAATCCCACCTCTACAGTGTCTCTCAAGTATACTCCAGCATAGTTCAGGTTCCTCCTATCTTTCCAGAGCTTTCTCACAGACTTTCCATCCTCTGTCTCTCCATACTTCAACTTAGATCATATGCCACTATCAGACAAATATTCCTGTAACAGAGCTCTAAAGTTGCTTGTTTTGATATGCTTGAAGATTCCCTAATAACAACTAATATAATAAAAACTCTGCAGTTAGGAATTTAAGACCCCCATCCTGAGGCCTGACCTCCAGTCTTTCCTTCTGGCCTTACCTCCCAATCCCCTTTCATGTGTACTAGTCTTGCAGCCAAATGAGATTGCTCAGTGTTCACAAACATGTTCCATACTTTCTTACCCAAAGGCATTCCCTCTACTTGGAATATCATGTGGTCTATCTCTAGTCACTAAAAACTTTCTTTTCTCTTTCAAAGTTCAGCTTAATTGCTTTATACTTTTAGAGATCTGTGCTTTATTCTGCCTAACAGCTTGCACAGATGGCAAGAACTGAGTTCTAGTCATATTTATGGTAAGTCCCCCACCATTCCACATACAACTTGCAAAGGGATCATCTCATTACAGATGCTCAATAAGTACTTACTAAATAAATACTGCCAGAAACAGTTTTCTAGTAGTTTCACATGCATACATTATTTCTTTTAAGAGCAGGGATAATGTTTATTTCTTTTGCCTTTGTTTTCTCCATATCTCTTAGTATAAAACTGTAAATGGAGGAGCAGTACAAATGTTAGCAGAATGAACAAGTGTTAAGTTATGCTTTTCAAAGGGAAACACAATATTAAATTAAAATCCATAGCCATATTCTACAGCTTAAGATTAATACCATGTTTGGACATTAGAAAAAGCTGTAGCTGGTACATTAATATCCATAAAATTCTTTAGCTACTTTTTCTTTCATGTTTTTTTTTTTTTTTTTCTTTTGTCTTTTTCCGTGTCCGGCAACGGATCGCAACCCTCAGTGTTGCCCCCGTGCCAGACCGGGGACCGGCAATGGGATCGCAACCCTCGGTGTTGCTCCCGCGCCTCGCTCAGCCAGTGAGCGGGAACCGGTCTGTACGTGGGATCCGAACCCTCGGGCGGGAGCGCCGCCGCGCTTCCCAAGCGGCGCACTATCCAGTGTGCCACCGGGCCGGCCCTTCTTTCATGTTTTCTAAAGAACTATTGCTACTACATAAGAAATCCATCACTTTTTATGTGCTTATTTTGTAATTCTACCGTTTTTGAACTTCATTATTTGTTCTTTAAAAAAATTATCTTACGTTTTCCTGGTAGATAATCATTATATGTAAAAATAATTTTGTCTCTACTATTTATTTATTTATTTATTTATTTATTTATTTATTTATTTATAAATAAATAAATAAATAAAGCATTTGTTAGCATTTAATGAAGCTCCCTCCATGTGGCTTCAAGCCACCAGGACACAGCCCCTCCCACCCCCCACCCTCAATACACATACTTAATCTTCTCCTCAGCTGTTCTGCTGAAGAATCTAGCTGTCATGAAGACAGGCTGTTTGGGAGCTTTCCCTTCCTCACAACTTTGTAGTAGTCTGACTGCATCACATCAATGACTGGAGCCACTCCAGTCCTGTTTTTGGCAGCATTTACCTGTGTTTGTTCACTGACCAAAGTCCGCAGTTTATCAAAGTTGACAGCTGGCAGAATCTCTGGTTCCTCTTTAAGTGGTAATGCATCATAGAACTTTCCCAAAGTAAGCCAGGTGATATTTGTTGATGCTGATCCTGTGGCAATGCATGCCACCAGCACTACCCCAGCCTCCTAGATGCCTCCAGTGCTTGCTGATGCAGCTGTGGACATGGCTCATGAGGCCCCAAAGTTTCTGGGTTTTCCTAGGTCTGGATGGTATGTCAGTGGCTGGAAGAAAGACTCTACTTTAAAATAGTTATAGTGCTTCTTTCCTTTTCTTATCGTATTGCATTGGTCCAAACTTCCAGATCATTATTTTAAAAATAGGAAAAATAGGCCTCTTGCTTTTGGTGGGGTTTTTTTCCTACTAGTAATTATCATGTTAACTATTGGTTTAAAATGGATACTTTTAAGAGATATTTGTCTATTCTAAATCACTATGTCTAATCTTTCTTTTTTATATTAAAATATTATTTGTAACTATATCGAATTTTTCTCTCAGACAGAGCTATATTATTTAAGTGAAGCAGAGATTTGCTCACTGTTTAGTGATAAGATTGATAACAGAGTGCCAAGCCAAATAACTTAAATCATGAGTCATTGGGCCTGTCTTTACTGATGAAATTATCAAGGGAATGAACATACATTAGCCTTTGCACCATTTAGACATGAACTCTCTGGGATAAAGGTGACAAAATATGAAAAGTTTGAATTCTCACAAATTCTTCTATCCTTTCATTCATTTATCATTCATTCATTCAAAAAATACTGAATGTTGCTATGCCAAGCCAAATAACTTAAATCATGAGTCATTGGGCCTGTCTTTACTGATGAAATTATCAAGAGAATGAACATACATTAGCCTTTGCACCATTTAGACATGAACTCTCTGGGATAAAGGTGACAAAATATGAAAAGTTTGAATTCTCACGAATTCTTCTATCCTTTCATTCATTTATCATTCATTCATTCAAAAAATACTGAATGTTGCTACGTGCCAGAAAATATTCTGGTGCTGGGTAGAGGAACAAACAAGACCAAGTCCCTATTCTCATACAGCTTTCATTCTAGAGAGGACAAACAAATAACAAGTGAACAAATAAGTGAGCAAGATATTTTTAGAGCTTCATAAGTGTTACAAAGATAATAAAATAAGGTGATATATTAGAGAATGACTGATGAAGATGGGCTATTTGGACCAAGGTAGTCAGAGGAGCTTCCTCCAAGTAATGTTATTTGAAGAGAGAGACCTAAGTGACAAGAAGAAGCTAGCTATGTAAAGATGACAGGGAAAATACTTCAGGAAGAGGAAATAGCAAATGCAAAGATACTAAGGTGAGAATGATCTTGGCATTTTGCAAGATCAAGAATGCTGAGGAGCAGTGAATGAAAGGAGGACAATAGAATATGAGGTTGGAGTGGTAGGAGGACCAGATGAGAAGACTCTGGAGTACATGTACTCATGAAAATCTTTTCTGTGGATGAGGAAAGTAATACATTTGCAAAGATGAAATACATTTAGAAGATTTACATTTACAAGATTTACAATGCGAATTATAAACGCTTATAAAATTAACTTAATATTTTAAATATATGGGCAAAAAGCCTAAATAAGGCAAATAAGTTCTCTACTACATTCTATTCCAAATCAACATTGTCATTTACTTGTGTTTTGTCACCCTGAATGGCAACAAAGATCTTAGAACAAAGATCTTAGATAATGTGCATTCCTAGGGGCAAATTTTTTTCCTGAGAGATCATGAGCCAAGATCTTTTCAGAAGTTTAGTCAGTTCAGAGATACATATCATCCCTACCAATTAGCCACGGGCTTTTCAAAGCTGAGTAATCACATCATCTATACTAGTTGCCACCTTCATGGTAAGTTAAACAAAACCACATGACTTAGTTCCTTTCTTTGTACTCTTATTTGGAAAGGAAAACCAGCAAATGAAACACTTTTGGCCACCACAAAAGTTATCCAAAAATAAACTATGTAACAAATGAGCTTGGTGACTCAAGGGTGGTCACTCTCCATGTGTCTTGATTTAGACAATGGAGCTATTTTTGGTTTGTCATAACTCGTTGGTTGCTGTGGTCTTCCCAGGCCCAGAACACTAGTCAAAGCAGTGCTTTGTCACAGCACAGAAACTTGTGGCAAAAAACCTAACAACTTTCTGTCCCTTTGTGAAAGAAGAACAGTGAATCCCACTGTGGTTGATCCTACTGCAAAGACCTCCAAAGAGCTGCTCAAGCCTTTGTTATATGGAGTTTTAAAATTTCATAAAGTGATTGTGTTTTGGGAAAGAGCAACTCACCAATGTGGTCTTTTGGGTTGTGATGGTTTTCATGGTGAGTACAATTGGAAAAAAGCCTCTCTCAAATACTACCAGGAGTTCACCACTCCTTAGGCAAGCAAAGCACTTAGCATAGGACCTGGAATTAAAATAACCCCTTGTCAAGCTCTTTTACCTGCCTGTAATCTTGCAACTAGGCCAATTGTCGAGCTAGGGCTGGGTCTGGAGCTCAAAGACCCCTCAAGCCCATTCCAGACTGGGTCACAAGCCCTTTACACACAGGTCTATGAGCTAGGTAACTGGCAAAAAGGTCCAAGAGCATGGCCTCACAGGGCGGACACCCGAGGCAGTCAATGCCAGCCAGGTGGGCAGCGCTGCACATGCGCCCTAACTCCACCCACACACAACTTGCTTACAAAGAAGGCACTGCACCACCCTCAACTGGACCTAAGGTGACGCGACCTGATTAAATTATTCTATTTTCCCAACACCCCTCTATAAAAGTCACCTGCTTATTTTTATATTATACATTTATCTAGCCCCCAAAAAGGATTCTTTAAAAGTCTCTAGAAAGTTCCCAAAGAGTAGTCCACAGATTTAGGTCAGTCCGTTTTCACTGGTCTCCAGCAAAATGAGAAAAAAACTAATTTTTTTTTAAATTTAGTAAACACGCAGACATGCATGTGAGACAGGTTCAACGTTATCATTTATCACTTCTTGTGGATTACCTTTACTCTGATATCTTTGTCCTTCCTGCCAGGTTTTTCTTCAAGCTGACATGTTCTTTCTTTTAGTAAAGAATGTTGTTAGTATATGGTAGCAGTTGCTGTCTTAAATGTTTTTACTTAGCAAAATTAAAGGGTGGCATCTCAATGCCAATCCAATTTTTTTTAATTTTACGGAGCCCTGAACCCTAAATCTGGAAAATCCTACTTTTGATGTTTCACACCTTCTAGTTGTCTGGCCTTCCTGGTCCCCACTATAGAATATGGGATGGGCAAATGCTCACTCTCAAGTTTCTTCACCAATTTACATCCTTCTTCTATGAAGTATCTTACAACTGAAAGTTGGAGACCTGAAAGAGAGGGAAGGAGTGTGGTAAGGAGGCAGGAATAACTACTGGCTATTAATACTAATATCAATTTATATTAGTATGATAGAGGGACCAAAAATAAGACCAAATAAAACACACAGATATTCAGTGTGATAAGTATGGAAGATAAGGATATATTTCTAATGAGTATATCAACTTGTGAGTAATTTATTTAGTAATAATATGATCATATTTTCAATAGTAAATGCTTCTGTTCCTTCAACCTCTGCTGTCCTTACATTGCAAACATAAATGGTGCTTTAAGCATTTAAGAAATATTTAATACCACAGAGCAAATGTACATTTTCCATAATTAAGTCAGTCTACATTACTGCTTAGATTATGCTTCATGATACAATTATAAATAAGAATGTAAAATAACAAAGTAACTATATTTGTCCTAGCAGAACTTCTTGGATGCTGAGATGTAGGACTTGTATTCAGCTAAGCCACTGATTTGCTGCATCTCACTGGGAAATTGTTTAAGCTGCCTCTGTTCCCTGTTTATAAATTTGAGATAGTAAAATTTGTCACTACTGTCCCATTGTCAAGGGTGTTGATGAAAACAGATTATTAGAAACAATGACCTTATACACTGGGGTGGGGGTGGTGGTGAGTGTTACCTGTGTATCTGAAGGCCATACAACTATCATACTATGTCTATAATAAATAGAGAAAGAAAAATTTGGGTTTTCAAATGATAGAATGTTTTGTATCAGTTTGTAATGATATTAATAACAGCTTCCGCTTATCCAGCATTTATTAAGTAACAGGCATTGTGCTAAGTGCTTTATGAACACTGTCTGATATACTACTTATAATAATCTTTTAGAAAGATACTATTAATACCTTCAACTTACAGTTCAGGAAAATGGGGCTTTTTGAGATAATTCCTCATCAGTAACAAATGCCAGACTCAGAGGCCTCTTGGGAGACAGATGGCTGGGCCCACCTGTTCCAGTGCAGCAGTCTGACTCCCTCTGAATTTCTCTATGTGTAGACTTGGGTAGTAAGTATGTGTTTCCCCCTCCAATACCTAATAAGGCAATATTTTCCTTTTTATTCCTCTAGTTCCTTATATACAGAATTCATAATTTCCCTTTGTCTTCTGTCATTTGACTTTCATTTCCTGTTTCTGCTTTTCTGGGTTTTCTGCTTTTATCACTCTGGGCCTTTACTTCTGCCCTTCTTCATCCCTCTTCTTGGTGGATTTGACCTAAGTTCCAGTTTTGGTCCCATTTCCTTCATGTTTCAGTTCCTTACATAGTCTGTGTTTAGCAAGAGAAGTTACCTTTTATGGTTTCCATCTCTTTTTTCACTGAAGATTTTCTAGTTTTCCTATTTCGCTTATGCTTATTTGAAACCATTTTCCTTTGGAGCCCTCTAGGTTAGACATCAAAAAGAATTTTCTCATTTAAGTGCTGTAATATATTAGGACATTTTATTGAAAAGGATTACAAAGTGCCTACAGCTTTTTTGTTCATTTTTTGTTTTCACACACACAAAAAAGGATAACAGGGACAGAAAGAAGAGGGATGGAGGGGTTTGAATGTTATCTTGCTGAGCTGCAGAGAGAGAGAGAGAGACATTGGTGGCCTCCACTGATGGCCTTCTGGTTGGAGAATTCTGGACTATTTGTATGACTTGGAATAACAGAACTCATAAAATATCTAATGTTGTGATAATAATTTCTGTTTATTAGGTAAATTACACTTTGTTTTATTTAGAAATAAGGACATTATTCTACCCAGTGTGCTTTTAATCCTTATTATTAGGAATCCGGGTTCTAAATGGTTCGATAAACTGACCATGGCAGCATAGTACATGGAAACAAGTACTGTATTGAGAGCTGGAGACCTATGTCTAGTCCTGATCTTACTAGTGACCAGCTGTGCAACCTCTGGTAAGTTATCTCTCTTCTGAGTCTGTTTCCTTACTGGCACAATGAGTTAAAAGGATTAGGTGATCTACCACTAAACTTCCCACACATTACAATTCTCAGTACAACACATTTTCCCCCTTTCCTATAAAAACTTGGAAAATTCTCTTTACTAAAAGGAAGCTCTCTGGAACAAAGGAGACCATCAGTAACTCTAGCCTTGCCCTACTTAGATTTTGGGAACTAATACTTCCAAGTTCCTCGCATATGTGCATATCAACTACTTTCTAGAGAAAGTAAAATTCTGTTGTAATGTCCCATCATAATTGTGACTATATCAAAATCAAATACCTTGTTTAGAGGTTATCTGAATTACATTTACAGAAAGAAATGCATTTTGGGCTTTTTGCTGTTAAGCTGCAGTTTTATTGCTTAACTTGAAATACTAGATGCCAAAAGTCTGCTTGTCTCTAAAAGCACGTATGACTCCAAAACTGAGCTCTGTGGCTGAAAAGATTATGCAGATGTTAGGCAAAATGTTCAGAAGAAACTGGGCACCTTACGAGAGATTCTGACTCCACATCTAAAAAGACAGTGTCATTTTCTAAAAGCTGTACCTAAGGAAGAAGACCTGATTGCCCATATTTCTAGGTAACAGAGTCTTCACAGTATTTTTAAGTTGGAGGGTCTTGATGGTCATGTAGTTTAACCTTCCACTGGCACAGGAGTTACCTCCCCAACATTTCTGCCAATTAAATTTAATTCCTGCAACTTAATGCACAGGATTTTAAAATACTGTTCTGTATTTAAAATACTTTAAAATACAGTTCCAACTTTTAAAATACTGTTGTGTAATGTTCTGTGACAAGGAGCTTATTACCACATAATAAAGATCATACCATTGAAAGACAGCTTTACTCACTGGAAAATTCTTCCGTAAACACCCCTTGGGCTAGGTTTGATGGAAGCCATTCTCAGCTACAAATTGTAGCATATACTGACTCTTTATTGCAGGCCAGCCCCTTACATCTGTGTGGTCCAGAGCAAGAGGACAAATGGAAGACCTCACGCCATATGTCGAAATACGTAAAAGTTCTAGAACAAGTGAATGAATAAACTGTTAAACAAAGCATGGTCCACATTTCTACCTTGACAAATACACCTTCATAACACCCAAGTTGGAAAACAAATGAAAGCTGTGGTTTTTATATGAGCAAAACATCAAAGACAACAGAATTTCCTTATTATTGGATATATCTGGATATTCTACAGATGAACTGAAAATGTTAGATGAGTAATAAAGACACATATAATTCATAAATACTATATAACTGATTTCATCTCAGTGAAATCACCAGGTATGTTGTTATCATCAAGATTTTCACATAATTTATGTTCTATTGGTAATAATGATATTAAGGATTAAAATGGAATGTGATTATATTAAATGAGTACTTATTTTCAAGAAAAAAGTTATTTTCTCTTAAAATATTCAAAATCATTTCTTATACTTTAATATCATTTTCTTCACAGATAAAGAAAACAATAAAATAACTTGTACTACAAATACTGATTCTCTTAGATCTTCAAAGTCTCTCTTGTTTTCTTTCTCCTAAAAGGGATATAAGAACTACATTAGAAGAAGCATTCCTGGGGTCCCAGGCAGGAACTGAGGGCAGCCCCCTGCCTCACCTAGAAGCAGGCAAGCATGCTGAAAACAACACTTCTGTGTGGGTGGCCCACCACATCTACCACAACAGCCATGGCTCCCACAAAAGTGGCTCACTGCCACAGCAGTAGCCACAGCTACTGTGTAGGTAGCCTGTAGACACTCGACTGCATTGACACAAGAAGAGTCACCAGGGGAGACCAGAAAAAGAAGAGAAAGTCCCTGTCCTCAAAGCCCACTCCAGAGTAATGGAAGGAGCAACTGCTCTGAATGACCAGATGACCAGACATGAACATAGAGAAAGTAGAAATATGAAAATTCAAGAAAATATGACACCACCAAAAGAATACAATAATTCTCAAATACCAGGCCCTATCAAGCAGGAAAACCTTGAAATGACTGAAAAGGAATTCTGAACAACAATCTTAAGGAAACTCACTGAGATACAAGAAGATTCAGTTACACAACATAACAAAATGAAGGAAAAAAATTCAGGACATGAAGGAGGAAATTTACAAAGAGATTAATACCTTAAAAAAGAATGTAGCAGAGCTCACGGAACTGAAAGATTCACTCAATGAAATAAAAAACACAATCAACAGCTTAAGCAGCAGGCTAGAACAAGCAGAAGAAAATTTCTGATCTTGAGGATAGTCTTTTCAAAATAATCCAGGTGGACAAAAAAAGGAAAAAAGAATTTTTTCAAATGAAGAAAATCTAAGAGAGCTAGCAGACAACCTTAAGTGCACAAACATTCAAATCATGGGTGTTCCAGAAGGGGAGGAGAAAGGAAAAGGCATGGAAAACCTATTCAATGAAATAATATTGGAAAACTCCCAGGTATAGGGAGAAACACAGACCTTCAGATCCAGGAGGCTCAAAGATCCCCAAACAGATTCAACCCAAAAAGATCCTCTCCAAGACACATTACACTCAAACTAGCAAAGCTCAAAGACAAAGAGAGAATCCTAAAAGCAGAAAGAGAAAAGCATCAAGTCACCAAGAAGGGAGTGTCTATCAGACTAACAGCAGACTTCTCAACAGAAACTCTAAAGGCCAGAAGAAAATGGGTCAATATATTCAAAATACTATAAGAAAAAAACTGCAGGCCAAGAATACTATACTCAGCAAGTTTATCCTTTGGAAATGAAGGAAAAATAGTATTTTCCAGATAAACAAAAACTGTGGGAGTTTACCACCACACAACCAGCCCTGCAAGAAACTGTCAAAGGAGTTCTGCATCTGGAATCCGAAAAACAATAGTCACTACAAGAAAGAACAAAACCCACTGGTAGAACAAAAATGCAAACAAGGAAGAGAAAGAAACTAAATCTTACCACCACAAAAAACCATAATGACAATGAAACAAAAGCAAACAAACTCTTAGTCTCTTTGGAAGATGACAGGGAAATAATTCATTTTTTCTAAAACTAGTAAGTAAAAGGAAAGAGTCAAGCATTTATCCTGTCTTTCCTATATGAATTTTTCCTTGGGGTAACCATAATAACTGAGGAGGGAACATTTCTGTCTAGCGAAGTAACCCAGCTAGTAAATAAAGAGGGAATAAAGTAATTAGAATATGGTATTTTGCAAACAATGGATCTAGCAAATGATCATCAATATCTGCTAACATCACAGAGAGATGATCAGACATAATGGGCCTCCTGCAGAAAGAACATATACTTCTGAAGCCAAATCTAACCTGAGTGAGACCAAGGCTCAGGACCCAGCAACCAATCATCAGGAAATAGAAAGGATGGCAGAGCATGTTAAATGACACTACTGGGACAAAGCCAGCAACTCCAGACTTTGGGAAACTTTATGCAACAAAGGGGAAAAAATTAGATGAAGGGGGAACCTATAGGTTAAAAGAAACAAGAGACAGCAGACATAGCAACCAAAGTGACAAGCAGAACTTGTTTGGATCCTGTTGTAAACAAATCAATTGTAAGAAAGAAAGAGGGAGGGGGGGGCGGCTCGGTGGCGCACTGCTACAGTGCACCGCTTGGGAGCGTGGTGGCGCTCCCGCCGAGGGTTCGGATCCCACATACAGACTGGCCGCTCACTGGCTGAGCGAGGTGCGGGCGCAACACCGAGGGTTGCGATCCCATTGCCGGTCCCGGTCCGGTACGGGCGCGACACTGAGGGTTGCGATCCGTTGCTGGTCACGAAAAAATGACAAAAAGGAAAAAAAAAAAAAGAAAGAGGGAGGGGGAGAGAATTGGAGAAATTTAAACGTGTTTAATGTTTGATTATTTTTTAAAGTACAAAAAAAGACTCTAGGTTATAAATATTTTGTAACTTCCATTTTATTGTTTTTTTTTCCTTTTTGTCTTTTTTCGTGTCTGGCAACAGATCGCAACCCTCAGTGTCGCGCCCATACCGGACCGGGACCAGCAACGGGATCGCAACCCTCGGTGTTGCGCCCGCACCTCGCTCAGCCAGTGAGCGGGAACCAGTCTGTATGTGGGATCCGAACCCTCGGCAGGAGCGCCGCCGCACTCCCAAGCGGCGCACTGTAACAGTGCGCCACCGTGTAGTCATGTAGCAGAACTAAAAAAATCTTCCTCATTTCTACTGCTACTCAGTTTTTTGTTATTTTACGATAATCTGAATTTATAAAAAAATTCCAGATGTACACTTTATAAATAAAAGCCAGTGTAGTTTTGGTCTTGTGATCAGATCAGCAATAAATGGAAATGACTAAGGTATTAACAGAAGTAAAACTGATAGTAATGTTTTGGAAAGTCTCACAAACACTGTGGTTGAAAAGTGTAAGTGCTTAGTCAGAATCTTAATTCTATATAGAGAACTCAAGAATAATAATAGGGCCGGCCCGGTGGCGCACTGCTACAGTGCGCTGCTTGGGAGTGCGGCTGTGCTCCCGCCGAGGGTTCGGATCCCACATACAGACCAGTTCCCGCTCACTGGCTGAGCGAGGTGCGGGCGTGGCACCAAGGGTTGCGATCCTGTTGCCGGTCCCGGTCCCCGAGGGTTCGGATCCCACATACAGACCAGTTCCCGCTCACTGGCTGAGCAAGGTGCGGGCGTGGAACCGAGGGTTGCGATCCCGTTGCCGGTCCTGGTCCAGTACAGGCGTGACACTGAGGGTTGCGATCCGTTGCCGGTCATGAAAAAAGACAAAAAGGAAAAAAAAAACAAACCCCATAAATGGGATTGTGCCATGCATGCTCATCTGTATCTGTCTTTTTTTAAAAAAA
>NW_007731295.1:77525-95680 GCF_000696425.1 Galeopterus variegatus | reverse complement strand
TCACTAGCTGAGCATGGTGCTGACAACACCAAGCCAAGGGTTAAGATCCCATTACTGGTTATCTTTAAAAAAAAAAAAAAAAAAAAAAAAAGGGCCGGCCCGGTGGCGCACTGCTACAGTGCGCTGCTTGGGAGCACGGCTGTGCTCCCGCCGAGGGTTCGGATCCCACATACAGACCAGTTCCCGCTCACTGGCTGAGCGAGGTGCGGGCGTGGCACCAAGGGTTGCGATCCTGTTGCCGGTCCCGGTCCGGTGTGGGCGCGACACTGAGGGTTGCGATCTGTTGCCGGACATGAAAAAAGACAAAAAGGAAAAAAAAAACAAACCCCATAAATGGGATTGTGCCATGCATGCTCATCTGTATCTGTCTTTTTTTAAAAAAACAATTTACCATGAAGAATTTCTATGTAGCCACACATAAAACAGGCTTATATCCTGAAGTTCTTAAATTATGTATCATTATTTAGCACCAGATCTGGTGTATATTAGGTTCTCAAAAAATGTTAGTTTCCTTCTCTCTTCAACAAAAGAGTCACATAGATTTGTATTGTGATTCTGGAGGATTCTATTATGCACATGTAGATGTGCGTATAGAAAGTCACAGAATCACAGAATTTGAGTGGATGGCTCTTATAGATTGCTTGATTCAAGTGGTAAACCATTTCCCAGTATCAAATCTTTGCTTTTGGTTTGGTGCTCCTTTAATCCTTTTCTGTTTCTATTATAATTCCAATTTTATCTACTGTTTATCTTAAAATTTAAAGTAGAACACGTAATGGTGTTAAATGATAATAATAAATCACGTTGTAGATACTGCTCAAAAGAGACAAGCTTGTAATTTTTCCTTTAGAGAAGGAAGTTCAAACCAAAGAAAATATGTGGTTTATTTAAAAAATATAAGTTGTGGCAAGAAACTCAAAAGTATGATTTCTGGGAAGAAGGATTCAGGGTCTAGAGTGGAAAGAAGCCTTACTTTTTGTGCTGTCTGAATTTGCACATACGTTCATTTTTCAATTTGTAAAACCAGCATGTATGTATGTGTGTGTATATACATACAATGTTTGCAATGTCTGGGAGTCCTTGTGTTTACCTGGGGGTCTGTCCCTCGAAGCCTAAAATGCTGGATAAACACCAAGAATCCAGTAGAATGATTTAATATTGAAAAGAAAACAGAAGCTGGGAGTCCCTTGTGGAGGATAAAGGGAATTACGGTAGGAACCTGGAATACCACGAAGCATGGACAGTGATTTTTACATTGCAGTTGTTCTAAAAAACATTGGTTTGTTTTCATATAAGGTAGAGAGGCAGGGAAAAAATACGAAAAGTGAAATTACTCAATATAATCTGGCTGAAAAAGTTAGAGAATAACTGATTGAGCCAAGATGATAGTGATGAAGAATAAGCTCTTTTGTCCTGAAGAGAGTAACTTGTCTTCCAACTAAACATACGATGATCCAAGAAAGCCGCGTAAGATGAGGTTAGGCAATTCATCACATGACCCATAGTCACCCAGCTCAGCCTCACATTTGAAAAACAGAAATTCTGAAAAACTCATGTTTGCGTCATGATTTAGTGAGGCCACAATAGAGCAAGGCAAAAAAATGCATAAGACTTAAATTTTGGTGATTCAAGAACTCTGTTGTTTAAAAGTCATTCAAAGCTAGAATAATAGAATTGGAAAGAATCTTAAAGGTCACTGAGTCTCCTCATTTTACAGATGAAGAAACAACAGGGACCCAAGCACTAGTCTATGTTTCACAGCTACTCAGAGGAGCATCAGTACTAGAATCCAGGTCTCCCAAATCAGTGCTCGGGTTGTACTAATGCACAGTACTTACTTCTAGTCATCTTATGTTTGTCCCATCCCATGCCAGTGATCTCTTTTAAAAATGACTATATTTATCTTTTCCTTCTACTAACTGTATGAAATTGTAAATCCAGTACAAAGGAATCATGTATTTTAGCCTGGGAAAAAAATGTTTAATGTCCATTTAAATTATGTAAAGACACTCCCTTTATAAAATGTGTGGAAGAGTTATGGCTGTCTCTCAAATCCTTCTGATCCAAGACAACAGGAGTGGAAGAGAAGGTGAGTGTGGAAAGGCATTATTGCATTGCCACATTCACATCACAGACACACACACCAAGCATATAGACAAAAACAGACCATGTCTATTCAAGGGTATGAAATAGAGATTATAGGAGAAAGGATGAGAATAGAGAGCCTTATTTGATTCATTTCAAAATGAGGCAGGACAGAATAGGGACATGCCCCAAGGAGGCTGCTCATGAATATTTAGGCTGGATCGGCATTATCCACCTCCCGGTTCTGCAGTTAATGAACTCATAATGAGCTGATGACAGCTTAATCACCCTACCAATCAGCAAGCTGTACCTGGCACTTCTGCAGTTTTTGAACATAAACTTAAAACCACAAAAAACCGCGTGCCTGCATGCTAGGAGGATCTCCTCACTGTGCATGTCCAAAAAACCTAAGAAACTTGGGGGCACATGACAGGAAGCTGATGCAACCTCCTATCAGCCTGCTAGGCCTTAATTAACCTAGATCCTGATGCAACCTCGTAGAATCTAGGCCTTAATTACCCTAGATCCTCCTCAACAGCCGAATATTCCTTCCCTTAGTTAGGATAGAGGGACACCTCCATCCCAGAACAACATATAAACCCTCCCCTTAAGAACCTACAGTGAGTTCCTCACAAAGACATCCATGTACCTTTCTGAATGTACTTTTGCTTTGCAATAAAGCCCTATTGCTTGAATGTTTCAACAGCCTGTCCTTCTTCCCTTCGCTGAACAGGTGCTTACTGCGATGTGGACCCCTCTCGGTCTGTGAAAGATTTTCTTCATGGTTTGACCAAGAACCTAGAACTACTGTCCAGTAACAAAAATGCTGGTGATAATAATTCACCTTTTACCGCTACTTGCTAATCACTCAAATTTACTCAACAAGAATTCATTGGGTGCTTTCTGTGTTTCCTTAGCACTAAGGATTCAAACATGGGTGATAATAATTCACCTTTTACCGCTACTTGCTAATCACTCAAATTTACTCAACAAGAATTTATTGGGTGCTTTCTGTGTTTCCTTAGCACTAAGGATTCAAACATGAAAAGACAATTTCTCACTTCAGGACTCACAGTCTAGGGGAGGAGATTGGTAAGGAGAGGCAGCAAGCAGACTTGGTGTCACATCTAACGTTACAGTTAGCTGGACAGTTGATTTTTAGGAAGCAAAGATTTTTAAAAAGCATTGTACTTAACCAGGTTTCCACTTTCTAAAGTGTTTAAGAATATTTTATTTCTATTGTACTCACAAAATGCATTTAACACTGAGAAACTAAAGTCAGTTGAACAAGAAATATTATCAGTTTTTGCCCTAACTAGATGACATAAATATTTACAAGAGAGCCTTTAGCTAGTTTAACTGAAATGGTAGTATGTGCTTTTGAATACTGATAGGATTGTGGAAGGCAATCAGTCACAGTTCTTGGCTATTACTATCCTATGGCTATAGATTTATTTTCACATACAAGTTAACTAGTTTCTCTACTGATTTAAGTGGTATTTTTATATAGTACAGAGCTTCAGAACTTCTAGATGCAGAAAATACAAGATTCAAACAACTTAAAATTACATTATTATTATACAGACTTTTCTAAATTCAAAATAGTTTGCTTAATTTGGAAAAAAATTTATGAAGAAAAAACTCTTCAACATCTGTGACATATTCTCACTTACAAAAACTATTTCTAAATTAATGACAGTTCTATTTACAGGAATACTTCAGTCAGTATTTCAGAGATTATTGTTTATAAATCATATTAAGTTTGAGAAAAACATTTTTCTATTTTTAAAAAGAGCTAAAGAATTAACGGTAATCATGAAAAATAAAAGAACTAGTTATATATATATATATATATATATATATATTTTTTTTTTTTTTGGTCTTTTTCGTGACTGGTAAGGGGATCACAACCCTTGGTGTGGTGTCGCCCACACCGCGCTCAGCCAGTGAGCGCACCGGCCATTCCTATGTAGGATCCGAACCCGCAGCGGGAGCGTCGCTGCGCTCCCAGCACCGCACTCTCCCGAGTGCGCCACGGGGTCGGCCCTAGTTATATATATTTTTACACGAATGCTAAATGTAGATTTAATTGTGAAGTAATATTCTTTCATTGAATCTTCATTTGATATATGGCCATCTATTTCAGGTCACAATAAAAATGTTACCATAGACTCTACTGGACTATCATGGCATTTTCTAGTCTTTGATAGCACGTATTTCTAGACTTTATTAAAGACAACAGAAATTCTAGCACAGTAAGAATAGGCCAATAAGTGGCAGGCAGGCAATTTATTACTTTGAAAAATAACCCTTTTAATACAGTTCCTGGCAAAGAGCAGTTAATACCGTACAAACAGAAGGTTTTGAATTTTAAGATGTCAGAGAGACTTAGCTATCTGTGTGTGAATAAACATATTCTTCTAAGCACAAAAGAGCAAATGGCACAAAATTTTATCTTCCTAAAAGTTAGTTCAAAAGATATTTAAAAATATATTTCTTTCCAGTGCTTATTCAATAACTAGTGAACTATAGGTTAAACAATGGCGAATACTCAATGGGTTAGAAAAATTACACTTGATTTTCCAAGACTTATTAATGGAAAGTATATCAACTAAAGGATAAGGGGTTGACCTTCCCTGAATTGTACAGTGGATTCTCATCAGTGGTTAGGGGGATAATATGTGACAGAATTAAAATTCTGGTTAGTTATTCAAACTTTATAGGTTTTAACTAAATGCAATCTTACTTATTAATATAAGTTAATTATTACTTATGAATATAAGCCTGGTTGTAGGAAATAAATGCTATGGGAGATTGTTTGAAGGACATGATATGCTAAATGTTACATATGGAAGGAACAGAATCATCAGAAAGTTTTCTATCTAAATTGTATTGAGTTGGATTAACAGGAGGGAAAATTCAGTCTAAAAGTACTAAAACATTATTGGAAATGTAACACATTAGAGGTAATAGTACTTATCAAAATTTCTCTGAGAAGGAATACTCTGATGATCCATTTGGGGTGGGGTGCAGCATAAGACTCCAAATGAACATGCTCCAGTAACCAGACAGCTGCTAAACTGTCTCCTAAGGCAGGCAAGGGTAGTTTGGAGCTCTTGTTTTGCTTAGTGGGGGCCAATGTGGGGCAAGAGGTAGGTTTTTTAGGATAACAGAGCACCTAATCTGCTACCAGTCATCCTCCTAACCTCTCATGAAGCCCAATGAGGATGCCAATTAAAAATAACCTGACCATCTATTCCCATGCCCTTGGTCAATCTCTGAGATCACTACTTAGTCCTTAGAGAATTGCCTTTACTTAATAATGCTTTGGGGCCATAAGAAACACTATCAGAAACAGTTAAATGAAACACAATATTCTACTGTAGGAATAAAGTTAAGAGCAATGGATCCTTTTCATAAAATCCATGTCTTTTGGAAAACAACTGCTTTGTTTTTATTTAAGAATATTATGCAACCTGCAACTGAGCGTATTTTCCCCTTTGCTTTGGATCCTAGGAAACTCGAGACAGATTTGCCATCCAATTCTTGAAATTGTATAGGCTCAGAGTATGCATTTCTCTTCCATTTATCCCTAGCTTCCATTTTCTTACCTAATTGTTTTTCTTTCGCCTGTACTTCTTCAACTTTTTATTTCCATCTTCATATTACAAATATTTTTTAGTTGCCTCTATTCTTTTGTAGCAGTAGTTGGAGCTCCTGGTTCCAGCATCCCATGCCTTCTTCCTCTCTCCTGGTTTAGTCCCTCATTTTGATAGAGCATCTCCCCCAGTAGCTTCCTGAAAAAAATCAAAGGAGAAATATTTTTTGACCCCTTGCTTATTTGAAATTGACTTTATTCTACCTTTACATTTGATAGTTTCACTGTGCACACACAGAAAATTTTTTTTTTCTGTGTTAATTGGGCAAGAAAAAGTGGCATTCTTTGTTTCATTATGTTCATAATTTAGCCACTCTAATGCCATAGTTCTGGCCAATTACTTAGCAAATCAGGAAATCAGAGCAGACAAATAATTTCGAACCACTATTCACTGATCCTTACTACTATGTAACATATCCAATTATACTATAAAAGTAAACTTTTGTATTCTCACTTTATTTTTTCCAAAACAGATACCTATTTTCTCTACGTTGTTTGTACAACTTCCTTACTCTTCTCCCTTTTTTATTGTGGATTTTATATGACAAAATGGTTTTCATTGTAGTTTATGGGACAATATTACTCTTTTTCGGTGGTTTGCTCTCTCAATTTATTCATTTTTTCATCGTTCATTCAATAAACATCTCTCCTTTCCTCAATTTTCCCATCATGTTTCCTTTCTCCTCTTCATCTCCACTCTTCTTTCTTTCCTCCCCCTGAGAAGATCCACTATATGAAAACCTGCATTTACCCAAAAGGTAAATTAGAAGAGTAATTATTGCCCTTGAGCCAACAGGCCAGATCCATCCACCTGCATCTGCATTCTAAAAGATAATTCTTCTCTCCTCTACTATGGACAGTTGTGATATTCTATTTTAAGGTAACTTCTGAAGATTTTAAGGGTAAAAAGCAAGTAAAGAAAAAAAAAAGCAAGTAAAGAAAAAAGCATAATGAGAGCAGAGTGTAGTAAGAGTCATTTAATTAACACCTCAAAACACAGGGTGTCTCTCTGCCTCAGGGCCATTGTTGTTTCCTCCCTTTTTTTCTCTCTTGACCTGTGTGTAAGTGCTACTTCTCCCTATTTGTTTTGCCTTCTTTCTCCCTTCACCACTTACATGGCCACAACATGGATTTGGAATATTCTATATTTTTTATTTGCTACATTTTCTATTCTTTACTCTTAGTTTTCTAATCTGGTGAATTTAACCGTTTATTAATTTCACAACCAAACAAAACCAAAGCATGAAAGTGCTTTTCATTGCTACATGGTCCGTAATTAAACCTTTTCTGTGAAACAGTAGACATGAACAGGAAATGAGTGCTTTAGAATCTGCTTAAAACTGGCAAACTCCTCAAGTATAATTTAAATGATTTAATTTAGTGTTAAGTGACTATTTACAAAGGTGAGAGGAGGGCTAAAGGAAAACCATCTAGGGATGGTGAAGCAGCCAGGGAGAAGTTAGAGCAAGAAGGCTTTGCGCTCCCAGGTGTGATGAAGCCAGGGGAGAGAGCTATTATCAGAAGCCAGAGAGAGCTACAGCTATGCAGGTAGGCCTATCCAACAGGAGCTGTGGTCTTAGGTAGAAGAAGATAGCCACTGCCAAACGGAGGTTGATAGGGAGAGAGCTGGGAAATAAAAAACCCTAACCTGGGTGGGAGCAAGTGGGCCCAGGTGTTAAATCCTTAGAGGTCAGACTCCCAGGCCTAGAGCAGGGCAGAATAAGATGGGGAAGAGTAAATCTGGAGAGGAACCAGTACAGGGTATTAGGAAAAAGCTGCAACATAAGACTACCACCCCCATCATCTGCAGAACAAGATCACCTCCAAATATAAGATGATACAAGATAACTTCATTGTCTCTGGTACTGAGAAGGAGCAGCCAGTGTAACAGAAGAAACACCAGTATAGTGCAGGGTCCTGTTATGGCATCCCAATTTTTCTTTTTGCCTCTGTTATCTCCCACATCCAATCTAGCCTAAATTTTACTTCCAGACTCATCTTCTAAAACATGTCTTTCATCATTCCACTTCACTCACGAAAGCTACCTGTGGCTACAAATTACCTAAAATTCAACTTAGTGGAACATTAAGGTTTTTCAGAATCTGATTCCAGCGTCTCTCTTAGACCTATTCTCTCCCAAACTTTAATTGATTCATTAATTATGTCAAAAACATTTATGAACCATGCACAGTTCTATGCACTGGCGATACAGCCGTAAACAAGACAAAGGTCCTGCTTTCATAGCACTTATATTCTAGTGAAGGAAGACGACAAAAACCAAAACCAAATGACTACATAATGTCAGGTAGTGACGCATGCTGTGAAGGCAAGAAAATCAGGTAAAAAAAAAAAAAAAAGAGAATGAAAAATGCCATTCATGTGGACAGGGCAATCCTTCTTGAGATTATATTTGAGCTGAGTCTTAAAGTGAGAGTGTCAGTCATACTATATCTGCGGGAAGATCATTCCAGGCAAAGGAAAAAGGAAGTGCAAAGGCTCTGAGATGTGAAGAAGCCTTGCGTGTGGTAGGAACACAAGGATAGTATGGTTAGAGCACAGTAAGCAAGGAGAAAAGTCACAGGAGATGAGTTCAGACAAACAGGCCATAAAAGACCTTGTGAAGCAGGATAAGGATTTAAGATTTCATTTTTAACTTGATGGGAAGCCAACAGAGAGTTTTGAACAAGAAGTGACATGATTTATACATTTTTTAAACATCTCTCTAAATGCTGACAACTGACAGAAGCAAGGCGAGATTAGAAGCAGGTTATCATAGAAATCGAGACCAGAGATAATGCTGTCTTGGATTGGGATGGAAGCAGTGGAGATGATGAGAAAAGGTAGGATTCTGGATATATTTTGAAGTAGACTTGATAAGGCTTGCCAATGAATGGCATATGAGGTATGAGGGGAAAAAAAGGACTTTATGATGACTGACTCCTAGATTTTTCATCTAACCAACTGGTGACCAATAATGCCAATTAGTAAGATTGAGTTGACTGTGGGGTAGTAGGTTTGTGGGAAGGAATCAAGAGTTCTGTTTTGGACATGTTAAATTTGAGATGTTTATTAAATATTCAAGTGGAGATGCCAAGTAAAAGTCTGGAGCTCATGGAAGAAATGCTAAAGATTTAAATTTGGAAATTACCAATGTAGTAATGGCATTTAAAGCACATGACTAATGAAATCTAAAAAATAAAATTAGGAGAGGTTCAAAGAATCAGTCTTGGCCACATTTTGAGGCCGAGAATAAGTGTCTTAGCAAACAGACTTGAGAAGCAGCTGTCAGTGTGGTAGGAGGAAAATCAGGAGAATATGGTGTTCAGGATGCCTAGTGATGAAACTACTTCAAAAATGAGTAATCGTCTGTATCAAATGCTGTGAGAGGTCCAAGAAGATGAAGACTAAGAACAGACCTTTGAATTTGGCAACATAGTTCTGACCTCATCAAGAGCAATTTCAGTGAAGTGATGGGGACAAAAGCCCATTTACAGTGGTTTGATAAGGTATGAGGTGAGGAAGTAGGAGACAACTTCACAAGAGAAATGGAAAGACAGGTGGGAGTGATAAGGACCTAAAGTCTAGGGAAAGTTTTATTTAAGGTGATATTTAAAACATATTTAAGGGCCGACCCCGTGGCGCACTCGGGAGAGTGCGGCGCTGGGAGCGCAGTGGCGCTCACAATGTGACACCTTGCCATCACTGTCACCACCATCGAGATCCTCACCAGATGTGTACCCTGGACTTTGGACTTCCTAGCCTCTGAAACTTTGTTTTGCAGCCAGCCTGAAGCCACGGACTTGCCAGGAGGCACATACTGTCCAGACCTTGAGACAACAACAAAGATGGAAACAGAAATCAGAAGCAGCCTTTGTGAGAATTTGTACCTGGCTCCTTGCACAGAGGCCTCACAGCTCACTTCTCCCTCCCTCCTGCTTTTCATTTCCTACATTTCATTCCCTCGGGACCTTCTTTAAAAACCCCTCAGTAAATGTGAGTCAGAGACATGGCTTTGGCCTGTCCATTCTCCTTCAGATTTACCATATGGATGAGTTAGCCTAACATCTCTCCTCAGGTTACTGGTATTCTTGAATAAAACCTGACTTTCATTCTCACCAAAAAACAAACAACAAAAAACCTCCCCAAAACCATATTTAAGATATATTAGAATGTCAAGAAAAAAATGAATAAAGCAGGAGAGGAGAAAATATAAAAACAAAGAGTTGATAAGATTCAGTGAGAAAGTGAAAGGTTTGGCCTTAGAGGGAGCCTGCACTGTTCATCCATTACTTTCAGGAAGGAAGGCATAGCTTATGAGTGTAAACACAGGGCAATTATCAGATTTTCTAGTGGGAAGATGTCATATTGTGTCTCCTTAGATTATTAACTATACTTTTTTGTTTCCATTTCTTTTTTTCAGAGCAGTCTAAATTCAACAAATAAAAGAAGTGATGCAAACAGAACTTTTTGGGTTGGGCTTTGTATAAAAACAAAAAACCCACAAAACTTTTAAATTGGGCATTATTATATCTCCCTGTCAAGCCAAATCCAGAGTCTTGTAAAACAGGTATTAAAGTAAGTTTGGCCTGAGAATGCCTTCATGCTTGAGTTCTTACTTAATGACCTGTAATCTAACTTAGTACCTAAACTAACTAAAAGCCTAACTTAGAATATTTTTTTAACAAATAGCTGAGTCTCAGCCAATCACAGCAGCCAAGCTTCAGTTAATTGCATATGACCAACTGATGAGACCAAGTTCAAATAAAGCAAATGCCAAGCGGTAGCCAATCAAGCTGTCTCTGTACCTCACTTGTTTTCTGTCCATAAATGCTGTCTAACCATGTTGCAGCCTAAAGTTCTCTGAACCTGCTCTGATTTTGAGGGCTGCCCCATCCATGAGTTGTTCTTTGCTAAAATAAACTGTTAAATTTAATTTGTCTGAAGTTGTTTTTCGTTTTGTTTTGTTTTGTTTTGTTTTAACAGACCGGCATCAGAAGTTGGATTTGATGTAGACCTCCAGTGACCCCCTTGAGCACTGAATGACCAAGCAAAGGTATTCACCAGGGTTCACTGTGCCCATCAATCTCTCACAGCAATGGGAATCATGGGTGAATTCTCTCTTGGATTCCAAGCTCCATGAACTTGTGTTTTGAGCTCTCCAAGTTTACTTCAGTATTTGTGATCCAGACCAAGTTTGGAAGTTGTGACAGAAGCAGGACCGGGTCCTGTAGGAAACCTCAGGTGTCTGGGTCAGACAGAAACTGGACTGGACTCAGGAGGTAGATAACATTACTAGAAGCCAAGGAATCATGGGTTCATCTGGATCCAAGGAGTCTAAAATTCCTTCATCTGGAACTCCAGCCAATTTCATGTATAAGAACAATAGACCCAGAGCCGGTGATTTTCTAGAGAAATGGGTGAACCTTACCAAAGGGAACTTAGAGTTACAGTGGCCTCTCTGAAGAAATTCCTTTGGCAAACAGACACGTCTTTATAGCTACAATACATATAGGCACCAAGAGGACCTCCTTGTATATCTTTTAAGCCAAAATTGAGGGATTCCAAGCTAAAGAAACTTGTGCCCTATCTGCTTTTATTGTAAACAGCCAAGCCACTGGAAAAGAAACTGTCCACTTTTACACCAGCCATATGATGGACTCACTCCCTTTGGCCTAGATTGTTTCCCCACTAGAAGAAGCCCCCAGAAGTTTCACTCTAGGCCAAGAATCACCAATCTCTCAGAGAGAGAGAGAGAAAACTTTTTTGGTGGGGGTTTCAAATCAAGTCCAAAAGGTCCCCATGTCTAAACCTGTATATATGATTCTTGGGCCATTTTCAGAAAAACATTTGCAAGAATTAGTCTTCTCTGATTTTTCTGTTTGATCATGCTTCTCCCTCCCATGGGAGCCTCTCAGTCAACTAGAACCTCTCTTCTCAAACCCCTGCTGACTGTATGCTCTGCCCCCTCTGTCTACCTTTCTTGTTATGGTCTTTGTTATACCTCAAAACTCTTTCTTGGAAAAAAATAAACAAAACAACTGATTGGTCTGTAATTCAATCTTAAAAACAAACAAACAAAGATGAACCACTCTCTAGTAAGAAATGATTAGATGTATCCATGCTAAGTCCAGGCATACGAAATACACTCAATATTTACCCACTCAGGGGCCAGCCCGTGGCTCACTCAGGAGAGTGTGGTGCTGATAACACCAAGGCCATGGTTCGGATCCTATATAGGGATAGCCAGTTCGCTCACTGGCTGAGCGTGGTGCTGACAACACCAAGCCAAATGTTAAGATCCCCTTACCAGTCATCTTTATAAAAAAAAAAAAAAAAAAATTACCCACTCAGTAATCTAGTTAAAAAACACAAGCTGGGTTAGGAAGCTGCCTGTTTTTAGTTATTTTAAGATCTTTTTGTAAGAAAAATTTACATCTATAACGGAAATTTCCATTTGTAAGGGTGTCTACCTCTCTGAACTTAGAAGCGAGGCAGAACTAAGTCACTAGAAACTCTTGCAATGGAGAAGGCATTGGCTTCAATTTACAAACAAGTCTTAACTTTGTTTAAGGTGCTTTTCCTGATCATCTTGTCTTAACAGGGCTTCCTACTTATGCCTTTCTTTGTCTCAAGAAATAATGGTATTAGTCCTGAAGTCTAAGTTCTGTGGCTTTAAGATGTAAATTTTCTACCTTGGTTTATGTAAAAGCCGTCTCTTTGGAAATCCAAGTTTAGGGTAGATAATTTTTTGATGGTTATTAAAAATGGGATGAATAAAATACAGTGGTGGGGTTAAAACAAAGGTCTTAATACAACACTACAGAATGTTGGATGGGCCAAAGGGAGCCCCTCCTGGTCCCCCAACATTACAGGGCCTCACACCAGTCTGCTTTATTTACTCCAGTTTGGAGAAATTTAAATAGCTGAAAGGCAGAGATTATAATAAGTAACCTCCCTAAGGATTGCATGGGGCAATAATCAGGGAGGTCAGTCATGAAAAGGACAAGGGTCCCTTGACTCACCTGCTGGAATAAGTTAAATGGTCAGGGGGAGAAGAAAACAGATATCCACAGAGTAAATAATTTCCGGGAAAGATGAATGGGCCCTTAGAAGAACAGAGAATGGTTTATGACAAAGTCTGTCTGGGTGTGGTAGAGTTCAGGCCTTCTCTCCTGTGATAGGAGTTAATCTTTAGAGGATTGATGACAATTGAGTTCCTATTGTAGAATCTGTCTTCAGGCAGATGTACGGGAATTCAGAAAGCTTCTGTGTTTTGCTGTTTTTCAAGTGCCTTCAGCTCAAAATAATCAATATACCAAAAATACGTATGCCAATATACGTATCTGGGGGTGGCATTTCCTGAATTTCTTCAATGGCTAGTTCTGTTTAGTGAGCAATTCAAGCACAATTTTTAAGAATGAGTAAATTAGGTAAATGTAAATGTCATAAAAGTTTATAAATAAACTTGTCATAGTTTCAAAAATCTTTTTCAAATATTAAAATCTTATAATGTTATGTTAAATTAAGTAATACTTATGAAACATCTGAATCATTTCCAAGTAAGTTAAAATACAGAAACATTAATTGCTGAATGTAAATTTAAAGTATATATACTTCAGCATCTTGTTTTTATATGGTAGAGAGAAGCTAAATATATTTGGGTCTGTTAGTAAACATTAAAAAATTGCACTTTTCTAGAAATTATGAAACGTACATTCATAAAATTTTGGCATATGACAGATAATTCAAAGTCACTTTACTTCCTGGGTTTTCACTAGAAACTAAGGTTACTGAGAGCTAGAAATTCTAATTAATACACAGTAATTAAAACTAGAAATAGTAAAACAACTCTGTATGCTAGGAAAGTAAGAAATGTTTTTGGTAAATGCAGCTATGAGGTACTGAAAATGTGTTGATATGTTTTTAAGGAAAAAAGCATAATTTTTGTCCTAAAGTAGAACTGAGGCAGGGCAGAATAGGGACACACCCTAGGGAAGCTGCTCATAAATATTCAGACTGGATCGGCCAGCCCCTATGCACTAGGAGGAACAGAAGCAGCAGACAACTGCCACTAGGAGCTTCCGCCCAGGATGGAAAAGGACAAGATTGGGCATGCCTGCGTTTCTCCCTTGCAGAGAAACCAGTGCACTTCTTTGGCACGTACCATCACTTTACAATAAATAGCCCTATTATGTTGTTTTTCTGTCCCTCTCTTTTCCTTTTGCTGGTCCCGTGAAAGATTTTTCTTTCATGGATAGACCAAGAACGTGGTACTGCTTCCTGGTAACAGAATGTTTGTTCCGAAATGAGAAAAAGTATAGAACAAATAACTGAAGGAATATAAGAAGATGTAGAAGATGTACAAGATTTTTAGAAGATGAATCTTGTGAAAAGAATTTTATGTGGGATCAAGCTGGCTAAGATTAAAAGGGGATTATCTATATGTTTTTCTAAAAATTGAGCGTTAATATCAAAAGTACACTGGTGCAAAACTAGAATTTGGTCCTCTCTGCATAACAGTTTTCTTGGAGTGTTGGCCTTTCCTCTTAATAGGAAATTTTCTTTACTGTGAGAAACATCCTCACCTGTCCAAGGCCAAAGGATGGACACGGAGACATGAGGTACAGCGAAGCAAGACTTTAATTACAGCTTTGCAAGATTTGGGTGTCTGACGGGCAGGCACATGGAAAAGGGCTGTAGCAAGGAATTCATTCCCTACTGTGCAAGTCCCTGCCCTGCCTCTCCATTGGTCGGGGTGCACAATCTTCCCAGATGGTGTCTAAGAGTACACCAATTTACTACCTCCTTGTAGGAAATTTCTTTGTCCAAGGGCTCAGGACAAGTCTGTGAAAAAGGCCCCCGGAAACCCTGTGAAAGGAGAAACATTAGGAAATGAAGAGAACAATAAAGGGCTATTAACTCATTACCATCTCAAGGAGAACTTTATCCATTTGAAGTAAACAATTAAGGGTTGGTAACTCATTCTGAGGTCAAGGAGAACTTTATCTATTCAGCAACCCCCCAGGAATGGGCTGGACCAGTCAGATAACTTTTGGGCTGGGCCTGAATTATTTCTGAAAAATGAATCACTTAGATTATTTTCTTACATTTACCTTTTAGGTAATTTGTCTAGAGAACAAAGAAAACATCTTGTCTTATTAGGTTTTTGATCACTTAAGAAAACAGAATTCTCTCTATTACAAGGTTTTTCTACAACCATGTAACTTTCTGTATTTGCCTTTTTAGTCTTTAATTACCACTCTGCTTAAATGAATAACTATTGTTTACAGTGATCTGTGATCCTATTTTGATCAAATGTTTTAAGCCTTTGATATTTTTGACAAACTTCCCAACATCAAATTCTAAATTGCCTTTTTCTTAACTTCAAATTAACTTTGGGATTTTCCAGATGGGCCCTTGGAACATCTTAAAAGGATACCTCTCCTTATAAAGACATATTAAATTAATTGGGCTTATTTGATACATTAAATTATATGAGAAACATTGTCAAATTAAGTAATACTAAACCTTCTCTGAGTTATATTTGTATGGATGTGTTATTGTGTTTCAGAAATTACATGAAATTCATAAAAGATTAATAGTCCCAGTATAATGCTATCAGTCATCATTCTAGTTATCTTAAAATAATAGTACATAACAGAAATAACCACATTTCCTTATCAATTGCATTATCATTGTAATGACCTCTCATCAGATCTTTAACCATGGCCATTTTAAGTCTTGTCATTTACAGACGGTTTTTTACTTTGGTACTTTCCCAAGCAACTATGAGACTAAAGTGTTTTGTCTTCAAGAAGATTCATGAAAAGGACTCTGACAAATACCAGTTTCTAATAACTTTAAGATCATTCCATTAGACTGAGTAAGAATTCTCAGAACTCTAATGAAGAAACTGGTTCATAAAACTGCTAACCCAACATCAAGCAGAACAAAATTAAATTCCAACAAAATGCTTTGGCATATTTTCATGCTAAGTCAGCCAGTACTGCAATTATTAAGATATGTAATTTGAATGAACTCCTTACGGCTGATCCAAGTCAAACAACCTGTGGTAACTTATTATGCACCTGAATTGGAGACACAAAATTGGTATTTAAGAGGACGTAAATCCAAAGTTAAGCATTGACTCATGGACAACCTGGATAGCTACATGTTCCTTCCTGAGTCCTTAATGCTTCCATTATTAAAAGTTCTGCACTCCATAACTCATCATGGATTAGACAAAATGATACAAATTATGGAAAACTATTGTAGTGACTGTTCTAAATTCCTTCTGTAACTATTCAAATGGCCCATCAGGTAATGGAAGTATACTACCTGAAGATCTGATTGTCTTCCCAGGATTATGGGTTTGGAACTGAGTCCTCTCTCCCAGAATTATGGGTTTAGGACCCATAATCATGGTAAGACAATCAAAACTTCAGGTGGTACATGTCTGCTACCTGATGGCCCTTTGAACATTTACAGAAAGATTTCATTCAATTATCACCTTCAATGAAATATGAACATGTTCTTGCAGTATGTCCAATCTATGTTCTCTGGTTGGATAGAAGCTTTTCACAAAGGAAGGCCAATACTGTAACAGTAGCTAAAGGATTGGTAAAAAATTTGTTTCCTTTGTGGGCATTCCTGGAGAAATCTTCAGCTATAGAGGTACCCATTTTACTGAAAAAGAAAGCAATTAAATAAGGCATTATGAACACAACAACATTACTATTGTCCCTATAACCCTGTCTTCTGGAAAGGTTGAATAGACAAACGGCATCTTGAAACTGGGGCCAGCCCATGGCTCACTTAGGAGAATGTGGTGCTGATAACACCAAGGCCACGGGTTTGGATCCCTATATAGGGATGGCCAGTTAGCTTGCTTGGGAGAGCATGGTGCCAACACCACCAAGTCAAGGGTTAAGATCCCCTTACCGGTCATCTTTTTAAAAAAAAACAAACAGACTGAAACTGGCCAAGTTAACAATCAATTGGACTGCCTTGGCTAAAGGCATTAATATTGGCCTTGATGGCAATCAGATCCATCCCCAGTGGAAAATGCAAGTTCTGACATAGTCATTGGAAGGCCTATGCCACTAAGACAACCTCCTGCTCTCTCAAACTCTGATATAATTAAATGCTGCAAGGCTTTAATGCATTGTGCCAAAGTTTACTTTCACCAGGTAAAGAAAAAATGTTTATAATCCACCAACTGAGGAAAATCAAAACATTCAATATCCAGAACCCAGAGACTGGGTCTTTTGGGAACAACATCAGAGAAAGACTGCCCTTGAACTCCACTGGAACGGATCATACCAAGGTCTTCTCTGAAGCAAAACTTCAGGGCTTTGAATCTTGAATCTACATCTCTCAACTAAAGAGTTCCTTCAGACTCCTGGAATTGTACTCCTTCTATAGATCTTAAGGATAAATTGCCCAAGGAAGTTTTTTTCTCCAGAAACAAGACAGCATCGCAGAGATGACAAGATTTCCCAAGATCACAAATCAAGGCTTCTTTACCATCATGAAAGCCTTATCTGTTTCCTTTTTTCCCTATCTCCTACTGTCCTAATCCTTTCCCTTTCCTTGCAGAAAAATCCATGAAACCATAATCTATGTATGGCTTTAGAAAAGGCTTATGCTCCACCAAAAAAAAAAGGGGAATAGTTGGGTTTACGAAGCTAGTTTATACTCAAGAAAAATTCCAATGGGGTTCCTGGTGACTCACTCTCGGCAGTAATGGGTTATCAGAAGTTCAGAATTTTAATCCGTAAATTGGGGAAAAATCTTGGACTTTGTGGCTAACCAGACCTCCCAAGGGGTCAGATGGGTAGAGGTCACCCTCCAAAAGGCGGATAGAATTTGTGTTCCACAAAAACACTTAATGGAACATTAAATGAGTTACAGAGTACAGATCTTTTTGCTTAAGTTAGGGGCTTGTGTGTGGTATTGAACAAAAATGAATGTTGTACCTCTCCCCTGATTTTGCTACTAAGAAACGTTAACTAAAAAGGTGGCTGTTGGGCCGGCCTGTGGCTCACTCGGGAGAATGTGGTGCTGGTAACACCAAGGCCATGGGTTCGGATCCCATATAGGGATGGCAGGTTAGCTCACTGGGTGAGCGTGGTACTGACACCACCAAGTCAAGGGTTAAGATCCCTTTACCGGTCATCTTTTAAAAAAAATTGTAAGGCCCCATAGAAGACCCCAAAGGAGGTACTCCCTANGGTACTCCCTAAAACATGGCGCTTTTCTCTTCCGGGTCCTAACAATCTCGCCGGCGCCAAGCTGCAGCCTATCAGAAATCATTACCCCCCCCTGGCCAATCAACTACCGCCCCGTGTACTAACCACCCTCTCCTGGAACCTGGCTCTATATAAATGTATGCTTCTCCCCCGAATAAAGC
>NW_007731295.1:62846-76525 GCF_000696425.1 Galeopterus variegatus | reverse complement strand
GGAACCCAGCTCTATATAAATGTATGCTTCTCCCCCGAATAAAGCGGAACTTCTCCGGTGAACTGTCAGCTCGGGTCCTGTCGTTCTTTCATTGGTGCCGAAACCCGTGAGGAGCTCACCCCTTACCCGAGGAGACTCCTTCTCGGACCTCTTTCAAAAATAAATAAATAAATAAAAATAAAAATAAAAAGGTGGCTGTTACCACTGTTTCTTTAGCCACTGCCACCAAGTACATTAGGAAATTTCTTAAGGGAAAGGAAGACATAATGTGTTTATGGGAGTGGCCAATAGTTGTTTTCCAGGTTTCCTAAGGGTTGTATGGCCAGCTTGGCTTTTCCAAGGCTTTCTAGTCTTTATGTTCTTCTAGTGGGTCTCCAGGTTACTATGACTTGTGTTAATAGGCTGATGACAAAATGGGATACCTCTTTAAATCAGACAGCAAACTATGGCCCTTAACTGCCATCCCACCCCAAACAAGGACTATGACAAATTAGACTCAAATACTGTTGAACTGCCTACATTGCCTCAACTTGTGATGTGTAACAAACTCTACAAGAAAGACTCCAGACACTCAGGGGGGTCGGAGAGTCAGAAGGTTTATTATGTGCGGGACCCAGGTGAACTCTTGTTCTGAAATCCTGGGACTCCGAACATGAGTTTAACAGGGTCTTCGTAGGCAAGTTTGGTAGGATCCATAAACTTATATATTAGACAAGCAGCTGCAGGCTTCAGCTCCTTCTCACCCACGTGACTTAGGCGAGCAGGCAAGATTATAGAGACTAGCAGGGCAGGCAAGCAAGATTACAAAAGCAGAAATGCCAGTGGGCAGTTGATTATTAACTAGTCTGAGTTCTGGGGGCCCTGGGAGATAAGCACATTTAGTTATAGAGGCATTTTACAAGTTAGTTAGAATTTAATTTTTGAATTCTCTCATCACTTGGAGTTGGTAGATTTGGATTGATTTGGTTCATGGGGGCTCCTGCTAAGGAGCACACTTAGGTCTTCTGGTATCGTCCTTCTGATAATCATGATAAGTCACCCTGGTGCACCATATCCTCTCAAATCTTAAATGTTTGTATGCAGCCATTCATCCAGTGTTAAATGGTCTCATCTTGAATAGATCAGCAAGAACATAAAGAATTTTTCAACTGATATGACATTGTGACTTGTGAATTCCATACTGAGACCAAATAAGTCCATTTACAATGGTGACAGAAAGTGGCACCGATGCCCAAGGTTTTGGTCAATCTCTCAAAATTGAGAAGCTGACCAAAAGGGGAGAATTAAATTTAACTAAATTTGGGCCGGCCTGTGGCTCACTCAGGAGAGTGCGGTGCTGATCACACCAAGGCCATGGGTTCAGATTCTATATAGGGATGGCCGGTTTGCTCACTGGCTGAGCATGGTGCTGACAACACCAAGCTGAGGGTTAAGATCCTCTTACCCATCATCTTTAAAATAAATAAATAAATTTAACTAAATTTGGCCTGAGGATGCTTTCATACTTGAGTCCCTAGGTAAGGAACTGTGCTATAGATTGGATATGCACCCAAGGCTCATTGAGGTTTCACCCCACTGTGACTATTGGGAAGGTGGGAAAGCCTATTATGGTAATTGAAAAATGGGGCCTTGAAGAGGTGATTAGATTGCAAGAGTCACGACCTAGTGAATGGATTAATCCATTTGTGGTTTAATTGCAGTCATGGGCGTGGTTCTGACCGCTTTAAAAAGAGATCATTTGAGAAGCTCCCTCTCTCTGATCAAGCAATCCACCATGTGACACCCTGTATTATCAAACAGAGCCACCACCACGAAGGCCCTCACCAGATGTGTTCCCTAGACTTTGGACTTCCCAGCATCCGAAACTGTAAGCAATAAATTTTGTTTCTTTATAAATTACCCAGTTTCAGGTATTTATGTTACAAGCAACAGAAATAGATTAATACAAACTGCAACCTAACTTAGTACATAAATTAGCTGAAAGCCCAATTTAAGAGTATACTTTTGTAACAAATAGCTGATCTCAGCCAATCACAACAGCTAAGCTTTAGTCAATTGCAGGTGGCCAGCTGATCAGACCATGTTCAAATAAGGCAAATGCCAAGGTGTAACCAATCAAGCTATCTCTATACCCCACTTCTGTTTTCTGTCCATAAATTCTGCCTGACCACACTGCAAGCCATAGTTCTCCGAACCTGTTCTGGTTTTGAGGGCTGCTCAATTCACAAATAGTTCTTCACTCAAATAAACTCTGCTAAATTTAATTTGTCCAATTTTTTTTTTTAACACAGATAAGAGGCTCTATAAACTCTAATTAGACACCAGAAGCTACCATTTATTGAAAATTTGCTATGAGCAAGAAACTGTACCAACCACTTCAATCTCAATCTCTTCCTCATAGCAATTTTAATGGGACATGCAATTTTTTATTGTAATTTCACATATAAGAACTGATGTTCAGAGAAATTAATTTGCCTGAAGTTTCACAAATGAATGACAAAGTTAGTATTCAAATTTAGATCCAACTCTAAAATGTAGGTTTTTAACCTAGTTTTAAATTTTAATGTAGTAATGCCTATACTCAAAATGTTTACAGGAGGAAATCCAAGTCATCCGCAGAACCCTTTCTGCTCAGCTTGAAACCGTTCCATTTCATTCAATTAACAAATATTCAGGCTTCTTTTCTATGGAAGAGATAGGAATAAAGAGAAGATGATACGATTCTTGTCTTTAAGCTACTTATTTCAGGAGGGCAGAAACAATATTTCACTTTTAATTGCATAGAAAAGACTAGCAAGAGAAAATGCCTTAAGGACTTAGTCATAGCAGAATATTTGGGGAGATAGGACGTAGGGAGGAGAATGGTAAATGTACATCAAAAAGATGGAATAAAACAAATAAAATCAATCTTTTAAGTTTTGTTTGTAACACTTCTACTCAATCATTTTAGAGTAATATATTCAAAATCTTAGGTTTGTTCCAATATATTTTCCTTCTCGCAAATTAAAGTTATAATCAAGTCTACAACAACAATGGCCCAAGGCCAGTGGAAAAGGCAAGTTTTTAAAAAGTTTTTATTTCACTAATTTTATTTAAATTTTTGTTTTTAGGAATGGGATTGACTGCAAAGGGGTACAAGGTGACAGAAATGTTTTGTCTTGACTGTGGTAATGGTTATATGACTGTGTTTGTCAGAATTCACAAAACTTTACACCTAAAAGGGTGAATTTTACTGCATGTAAATTATGCCTGACTAAACCTGACTTTAAGAAGTCTGAAATTTTAACTACCCAGCTAAAAATTAAATTAAATTAAAAAATATAATTTAGATGTAAAACAAATTTTATTTTCTTGAATGATGGAGCCTTACAGTTGTTTTTATCTATTTATAAGGTTAATAATCCAATTTATATTTTATAAGCCGATATATCAATATCAATAATTTAAAATAGGATATAAGAAAAGTGTTATGAGATTTTTTTAAAATAAAAATTTGGACTGAAAAATATTTATTACAAATCGTTTATAAATATACCTCACAATGTTGCTGAGGTAATGCTATATTTAAAGATGTCTGAGACAAAAAAATAACACCCTAAGGCTGTTAAGAACTGCAATGATTTAAACTTCCAGAATATTACCATAATGCTGCTTATATTATGTGCCAACAACTCTATATTGAATAGTTAAGGACAAATAATTACCAGCTAGCTTCATTACTTGATAGGTTCACTTGCTTCCTAAAACATAACTGTACTTTAGCTTCTAAAAAGGCAAAAGAAATTATCATTTTCAACCAAACTGGATTTTATTTATTTATTTTTTTTAAAAGATGACCGGTAAGGGGATCTCAACCGTTGGCTTGGTGTTGTCAGCACCACGCTCAGCCAGTGAGCTAACCCTATATAGGACCCGAACCTGTGACCTTGGTGTTATCAGCACCGCACTCTCCCGAGTGAGCCACGGGCCGGCCCCAAACTGGATTTTAAAAATAAAAACTATTAAGAACACAGGAAGAGGTAATTAAATGATGTCTCCTCTTTATTAAAGTTTCAATAGAAGGAAATACACCTAAGAAATCATTTACAAAGGACTCACCCTCATAACTGTTTTAGAGGCCAAAGTCACTTGCCTGCCACTGTAACCTGGCTTGTAAAAACAGTACCAATTTACACATAAAAGTTCTCAACTTAGATTTTTATGCATACCTATTTTACTACCCTCTGTTTTTATTCTACCAGACATACCAAAGCCAACCAAGTCAATTTAAATTAGGCGGTGTAATGTAATTCTAAACAAATGTACTACGTAACAGAACGAGCTCTCTATCTGTGGAAGATACCATTTGTCCATCAAAAAATACCTGCATGATTTTTTTTTTCTAATGTATTAGCATGCAGTGTATTTTTATTTGTGGCTTTAATACCCCTCAATGTTGTGCTTGGGAAATTAACTTTTAGAAAGATGAAAAATGCCTTAAATGATAATAGGTGACAACTATCTCTAACAATTGCCCTCCCCATAATGAATCCCATCTTCCAAAATCCATCCTAAAATTTACATTTTTAAAAGTTAGGCTCAGGGCCGGCCCGGTGGCGCACTGGAGAGTGCACCGCTTGGGAGCGCTGTGGCACTCCCGCCGAGGGTTCGGATCCCATGTGGAGACCGGTTCCCGCTCACTGGCTGAGCATGGTGCGGGCACAACACCGAGGGTTGCGATCCCATTGCCGGTTCCCGGTACGGACACGACACCGCGGGTTGCAATCCCGTTACCGGTCAGTAAAAAAGACAAAAAGGAAAAAAAAAAAGTTAGGCTCAACCATATCTTTTGAATATCGATAAAACCTGATTTTAGGGCTCACCAGTTAGCTCAGCTGGTTAGAGTGCAGCCTTGTAACAGCAAGGTCATGGGTTTGGGTTCCCATACAGGCCAGATGCAAAAAAAAAAAAAATCTGATTTTGTCTATCCAGGTGTTTTTTAAATGCTCCCTGATGTTTGTATCTTTATCAATATACAATGTAAAACAGCATTAAAAATCTGAAAGAAAGAGAAAGTATTCAAAGCATCACTTCATTGGGAATGACTATGTTCTAGATATTAAAGGATATTAAATGCTCCCTGATGTTTGTATCTTTATCAATATACAATGTAAAACAGCATTAAAAATCTCAAAGAAAGAGAAAGTATTCAAAGCATCACTTCATTGGGAATGACTATGTTCTAGATATTAAAGGATAACTTACTAAGAACAAATGCTCTGATGCTCCTTGTGAAAAAAATGCTGAAGAGAGTAGTAGTATGACATTCATGACACCTATATAATAACATGTTCCAGGCCAATTAGGTAAAAATTGCTCTAAGAATTTTTATTCCAAAATAAATATATTTAATAATTTCCAAGTGAATACATTTAATAAACAATATTTGTTAAAAGTACATAGATAATGGAAGTATTTTTAAAAAGGCAATCTCTGGGATGTGGATTCACAAGTCTGAACTCAACCAAGTAAAGTCCCTGCAGTGACATTTACTTCTGCTGAAGGGGTTGAGAGGTTAGAGTTCTAAAATGACAGTGACAGTGAGGCAGGAATGAGTCTACAGTAGGCAATGAGAAGGACAGTCCTACGGCGGCAGTTGAGAGAAGGGAATCCCAGAGGCTGTACTATCAGGGCTCAGTACCCTTCAAAGTCGTCAGCGGAGAACAAGAAATTAGATAAGATTTGCTAGTGTGGAAGGAATGTGTTCAAAGGGTTATGTGAATGAAAAATCAGAACGCCTGGAGTGTAATTAGAAAGCTGGGAAGTTATTCTAAAGAAGGAAATGGCTATGTTGTGTGTGCTACTGGGGAAGGGAATCTGAGTTGGTTACTGATAGATAAATAGTTGCACCAATTAACTGTTTTCTTCAGTAGGAGTGGGGTGAGCTTTGACAGACATTCCAGATGAGGGATAAAAGACCCAGGGTTAAAACTACATTGTAAATCCTAAAGTGGATGGGAGAAAAACATTAAGAAATAATTTTAAGACCAAGGGATTAAAAAATCAGATAGATTTGTGTGATGGATAATTTTGTGTCAAACTTGAATGGACCATGAAGTGGCCAGATACTTGGTCAAACACTATTCTGGGTATTTCTGTAAGGATATTTTGGGTTGAAATTAACACTTAAATTAGTAGATTGAGTAAAGCAGGGTGCCCCCTATAATGTAGGTGGGCTTTATCTAATCAGTTGAAGGCCTGAATAGAATGAAAAGGTTGATCCTACCCAGAATAAGAGAGAATTCTTTCTGCCTGATGTCCTTTGAACTGGGACGCTGGCTTTGAACTCTTACTGGAACTACACCATCAGCTCTCCTGAGTCTCCAGCTTGCCAACTC
This sequence comes from Galeopterus variegatus, assembly GCF_000696425.1. Classification (NCBI taxonomy): domain Eukaryota; kingdom Metazoa; phylum Chordata; class Mammalia; order Dermoptera; family Cynocephalidae; genus Galeopterus; species Galeopterus variegatus. The sequence goes on along the minus strand of NW_007731295.1, from coordinate 70,148 downwards.
ACCCTGGAGATCTTGGGACTTGCCAGCCTCCAAAATTGAGTGAGTTGATTCCTTATATACATCTTATTAGTTCTATTTCTGTGCAGAAGTTTAATACAATCTGGGTTTAAATCATAGCTCTGTTTCTTAATAGCTGTGTGCTCTTAACCAAGTCCCTTAACTTAACCTATAAAATGGAAATAAATACAGGGTGAGTATACCTTATCCAAAATGCTTGGAACCGGAAGTGTCCCGGATTTTGAATTTTTTTCAGATTTTGGAATATTTGAGCATCTCTAATGCAAATTTCTGGAATCTTTTTGAGTATCATGAAGGGCTCAAAAAGTTTCAGATTTCGGAGCATTACAGATTCCAGATGTTCAGATTAGGAATGCCCAATTTATATTCCACTCAGCACAGGACTGTAAAAAGGATTAATTGAAAAAATTACATAAAGTATTGAGCACAAAGCCTGGCACAAAGTGCTCAATGAATAAACATTGTTATTGTTATTATAGGAGTCTCTATTTTGAGAAAAAAATCTAGGTGAAACAGATGTAGTCTTCGTGAGGAGGACGGTAGTATCAGAGTAGGAATTGTCAAAGTTTACTCTTGCCAACAATGAAGTGTCCCTCATTTCCTCTTTCTTACTAGTCTTCTCTATTTCCAAGAAAGCTACTTTCTGTGTTTCATCACCCTCATGTAACTCTTTGTATGGGAAAATTCATCTGGACTGCTTTCGAAAACCCTAATTAAAATCTTGTGAAAAATCTTCCAAATACACACCATTATGCTCTTGACTAATGAAACATAGTAGATGTAAAAATATGGGCTTTCTGTTTTAGGATTTTGCAGAGGCACTAGGTTATCACTGAAAATATTAGTAATCATTGTGACATATTATATATTTTCAAAACTAAATATGATAGTAACTTATGTTGTCATTAGCCTTTCTTAAAATTGTGTGTAGCATCAATTCCAGTTTGCTGAGAGTTCTGGCTAGTAAAGCTTTACTGTAAAGGTCTCCCTCTCTTTGGCAATGGTAACATCTACAGAAGAGAATAAATACAATCTCTTCATTTTATATGCTTAAATCTCAGGGCAGGCTATGAGGTATCGCCATACTTCTGCATACCAATCCCATTTCAAAGAATTGTAATTTGAAATTCTACTTCAAATAGAAACACCCCATTTAGCAACCAGTCTGAACTATCCACAGAAACAGCAAAGGTACTGAAATTTTTGTTTTTAAATATAAAGTGTAGACTAGCCAACTCCTCTATGACAAGAGCCTGACTAATAATGCCAATGTATGGATTACAGTTCTGACCTGTAGAGATGAACAAAGTTTCACCATCCTGCATTAAAAGTACACTGTACTATTTAGATCCCAAAATAATTCAGAGTTTGGTTATTGGTTTTATTTTCCTTCATTCCTTCCACATGGATGGGGGGGTGCAGGGGGGTATTAGTGTGGGCATTTAAAAGAATGAACCCATGTCCCCTATAACAGCAAGACAGGTCAGCAATGCAGTTCCTCTCAACTGTAAAATAAACCGCTCCCTTCCCAAATTTACTCATATTTATTCAATGAAACAAAACCCTATAAAAAAAACTGAAGCTCTTACTATATGCTAGCACTATTCCAGATGTGAGAGATTCAGAGATAAAGACACTAGTCCATACTCTCAAAAGTTTAGTCTAGTGAGAGAAACAAACATGTAAGCAAACAATACCGACACAGTTACCAATAAATGAATAACAGATGTATGTCCAAAGAAAGCAGGTACAACATGAGGGCAGGGAAGGCTTTGTAGAAATGCTCACATGCTGCTGATAGGATGCAGGTGGCCACTCCCAAGGTTAAGTATTTTTTAAGCAAAAACTCAGTTTCCAGACTAAAAATTTTAATATCTGAACCTGAGAACTTTTATGTAAAGGTTTTTATACATTATATATACACATAGCAATAACCCACAGAAAGGGAAATTAGCTCAGTTTGAGGATATGAGTCATCATCATTCACACCTGCTCAATTTAAGACCCTCCCAAAATAGGTATTACATTGAGGAAAATGTGGTTACAACTGTACAAAATTAGGACAAAGAGAACTCTGCTGCTGTATGAACAATATAAAGCAGTATGCATACTTCTGGCTATATTTAATTGCTGCGAATACTAGTATTAGATTGTAAATGTCAGTCTTTAAAAACTGTTTTAAGGTGGATACTGAATGGGGCATAACCCCCTAAAAATCTTGAAGACACCATAGTCATTCATTCCAAATTTTCAAAAACTTCCAGTTCACAACAGCCCATGTGGTACTTATGGGAAAAAAAATGACAATTATACTTGCAGATTTGTCATTCATTCATGTCGTAATTCCACAAACTACCTTTATTCCACAACTAACTTTCCATATTTTCCTAAGAAAAGGGCATATAAAAAAACTTTTAAAAGGTTATATAGACTTTAAAAACTTGGAGTAGAAATTTTCAACAACCCAACCATTAGAAAATGTTCTCACGGTACCATTTAACATTTCTTGTTTATCATAATATTTAATATCGTGCAATTTCTAAAACCATCTAATGAGATCACAGCCTTTATGAACACTGTTTGATAAGCCGCCTATGGAGGCTGTGAAACCTGAAGGTGCCACAACAGAAAGCAGGTCACTGTGACATGGCAAACCACTCTGCAAAGTCAAAACTGCAGATCCCTTTACACTGACAGAGCTTCTTTCCAGAAGCCCCATCCCACCTGTATTAGGCATTTGTGTTACTATAACAGAAATACCTGACACTCAGTAATTTATAAAAAACAGAGGTTTATTTGGCTTACGATTCTGGGACAACTGCATCTGGCACAGGCCTCAGGCTGCTTCTACTCATAGCGGTAAGCTGCAGGCAGCTGGTGGGTACAAGCAGATCACATGATGAGAGGAAGCAAGAGAGAGAGGGGAGGTGCCAGCATCTTTTAAACAACCAGCTCTCATGGGAACTAACAGCAGAACTCACTCACCACCCCTCTTCCCCCAGGGAAACCATTAATCCGTTCATGAGGGATCTGCCCCAATGACTCAAACAGCTTCCAGCACTGCCACATTGGGGATCAGATGTCCACATGAGTCTTGGTGGGGACAACACATCCAAACTCTATCATTCCACCCATGGCCCCCCAAAACTCATGTCATTCTCATATACAAAATACAATCATTCCATCCGAACAGTCCCAAAAGTCTTTGCTTGTTCCAGCACCAACTTAAAAGTCCAAAGTCTCCCCTGTGACCAAAAGCAAAAGTCCTTCCAGCTGTGAACCTGTAAAAAAAAAACCAGATTTATCTACTGCCAAAATACAATGGTAAAACATACAATGGGTACACGTTCCCATTCCAGAAGGGAGAAATAGGCCAGAAGGAAGGAGAAACAGCCCCCAAACAAGTCTGAAACCCAGCAGGGCAGACTTTATGTCTTAAAGCTCCAAAATAATCTTCTTTGACTCCAAGTCCTGCATCCTGGGCACTATGTGGCACCTGGGTCCCCAAAGCCTCGGGCAGCCTCACTCCCACAGCTCTGTCAGGCGCAGCCCAGTGGGCTGCGCTGGTGCCTGCAGCTTTTCCGGGCCTGTGTTGCACATTGCCACTGGTCCTGCAGTTCTGTGGTCCTGGCAGCAGCCCCACTGCTTTAGCTATACTAGATGCTTCCCTGGTGGGGGCTCTCTGTGGGGGTTCTGACCCCACTTTCCCACTCAGCATTGCTCTAGGAGATGGCCTCTGAGGTGCCTCCGCCCCTGCGGCAGATCTCTGCCTGGGCCCCCAGGCTTTTCCATACATCCTCTGGAATCTGGGTGGAAGCTCCCAAGCCTTCCTAGCTCTGGCATTCTGCGAGCCTGCAGACCTAACATTGCGTGTATTCTGCCAAGGCTGCTAGCTTGTATTTTCCAAAGCTGCACATCCAGCCACACCTGGGACCAATTTACCCACAGCCAGAGTAGACAAAACAGCTGGGGTGCTGGTGCTGGAAGCAGCTTCCCAAGGTGGTCCTGGGCAGTGAGCACATGGAGGGCTCCTCAAGCCTGTTCCCCAAGACCATTCTGTCTCCCTAGGTCTTTGGGCCTGAAATGGAAGAATTGGCCCCAGAGGCTTCTGCCATGCCTTCATGGCCTTTTTCTCCTTCTCTTCATAATCCTTTTATTTTGCACTAATCTTCTTAGCTAATGGTCACAGGGCCGCACCATTCCATGCTCTCTGCTTCTCTATCACATGGCCAGGCTACAAATTTTCCAAATCTTTACACTCTGCTTCCCTTTTAAATTCTGGCTTTACATCATGCCTTTTCTGCCATAACTCAGCAGAGGCTGTTAAAAGTAACATGCAGCTTCCTTAATGCTTTGCTGCTTAGAAATTTTTTCCTCCAAACATTCTGGTTCACAACTCTTAAGTCCCACCTTCCACAAAGTCCAAGGGCATTGACACAATGTAGCCAAGTTCCTTACTATGGTGTAGCAAGGGTTATCTTTTGTCCAGTTCCCAATAAGTTCCTTGTTTCTGAGACCTCATCATCAGCATGGCCTTTACTGTCCACATTTCTATCAACATTCTGGTCACAACGATTTAACCATTGAACTCTAAAAACATTCCAAATATTCTCTCCTCTCTTTGTCATCTTCTAAGTCCTCCAAACGTTTCCTATTACCCAGTTCCAAACCTGCTCCCACATTTTCGGGTATCTCTATAACAACACCACACTCCTTGGTACCAATTTTCTATATTAGTCCGCTCGTGTTGCTACAACAGAAATACCTGACACTCGGTAATTTATAAAGAACAGAGGTTTACTTGGCTTACGATTCTGGGACAACTGCATCTGGCACAGGCCCCAGGCTGCTTCTACTCATGTGGAAAGCAGCAGGCAGCTGGTGGGTACAAGCAGATCACATGGTGAGAGGAAGCAAAAGAGAGGGGAGGTGCCAGGGTCTTTTACACAACCAGTTTTAGTGGGAACTAACCAAGCAGAACTCAACTCACTACCCCTTGTCCCCCAGGGAGAGTATTAATCCATTCAAGAGGGATCCACCCCCATGACTCAAACAGCTTCCAGCACTGCAACATTGGGGATTAGATTTCCACATGATTTTTGGCTGGGACAACACATCCAAACTCTAGCACCATCCATGGCAGAGTGTCAATTTCACAAGCTGTCCAGCACTGCTTCCTTTAAACACGAAGCTTTTATCTGCTTCACCCTGATACTTGTGGGGCTCAGGATGGAGCCCCTGGGTTCTGTGGTATCACCGTTGGCTCCTCACACGGTGACCTTAACGCCTCTGTGCTTGACCTGACCCTAGAAGGGCCACTGCCTTTAACACCAAGGCGGGCACCGTCCCTCCTACTGCCACGCGACTTCAGACGCAGTGGCTCAGAAAGTCCAGGCCGCCCTCTCCACAGACCCCCACCCCACCCTGAGAGGCTGAATGACCTCCCCATGGCCAGTCACCGTGGGCTGGGCCCAGCCTCCGACGCCGAAACGGGCTCTGTCCACTCGACCGGCCCTCGCCAAGCCCCACTCCTGTTCTGACTTTCACCCAAACCGCACCCCGTCCACCAGAGAACTTTCCAGAACCCTGCCCCCTTGAGAAAGCCCTGAGCTGCCGTCCAGGAGGGGACTCTGAGTCTCTTATCAAGAGCCTACCCTGTGCCGGGCCGAGAGAAGGGCTGGATTTACAGGCTGGGGAGGACCCCCACTTCCCGCCCCGGGAGCGCCCGCGCTCCAGCATCTCCAGTCGCCCCGCGGGACCCCCCTCCCCTCGGACTGGGCCCTGTCCTCGGGGAAGACCCGAGGCGGGACAGGAAGGGAAGAGGAGAACCGCGCCCCGCCCCGCCTCGTCCCCGGACCCCCTTTACCTCACACGACCCCACAGAGGCCGCAGGAGCTAAAATTAGAAACGGCGCGGCGCACGCTCACGTGCGCGCCGAGGCAGGGCGGGGGCCAGGGGCGCGGTCCGGGTGAGTCACCGGCCCCGCCCCCGCCCGCCAAAAACGCGCTGACGTCAGCCGCTTCCCCGAAGGGTGACGTAAGCGCGCCGCGGGGAGCCCGTAGGCCGAGGATAGAAGGTTTACAGAGTTTCGATGCCTTAAAGGGACCAGGCCAGGGATTGTGAGAGAAGCGGGGAGACAACTTCACTCACCCACCGGCAGATCAGAACCCATCTTATCCCCTTAGTACCGAACAGTGTTGACTGCTGAGATGGTGATGAGGACAGGGGAGCAACTGAGCCTGCCTGAGGCCCCTTGAAGTCCCAGAATCTTCTCCTGGAAGCTCTCCTTGATTAGCCAGAAGGACGTCTCAATTGTCCTCTGATCGTGACCCAGAAATCAGGAGGAACGTTCTATGGCGCTTGACTCCCTACCCCTCCTGCAGCCTCTCAGCACATGCTTATGCCTCTGGTGGTAGACAGAGGCTGTGGTTTAAATATTTATGCAATCCATTAACTTGGGCCAGCTAGACTCATTTATCACTGTTTTGACTGTGTCTAAACAGTCATTAGTCATGTGACCTGAAACAAATTACTTAACCTCTCTGGGTGTTAACGTCGTGGACTGGTGTCTAAAGTCTCCTCCTGTGCTCACAGTACGTTCCTGAGGGCAGGATCCCTGTCCAACACGTGATTGTTCAGCACTGTCACAGTCTCATAGGGAACTAGCAATTTACTGAGGTTTACTTTGTACTTTTCATTATCCTCCCTCCCTCTCTCATTTAATCCTCATATCACCTCTGGGAGGTAGATGTTACTGTCCCCACTTACTGATGAGGAAGGAAATTGAGACACGTGTGTGTGTTTCCCTAGGTCACACACTAATGGATGGCAAGCTGGAAGTCGTTCCCAGGTCAGTCAGACTCTAAAGTCCGTGTTTTTGGTGATAAATGTGGGCTGTATGTCTTATTGTTGGTATGTGAGTCCCTGAAAACCAGTTTTTTCTCTTTTAACACAATCCCAGTGCCTCTGAACAAGTACCTCACTCCATGCCAGAAGATCTCCAGAGGAGGGGGCAGGTCTCAGGGCTCTATGAGGGTAGGGCAAGTGAGGAAGCATCACACTCAGATGCCCACCCTACATTGCAGGACCCTGGGAATGAGTGTCTCCTTCACTTTTGCACCCTAGCACTTCACCTGGCCCATCCTAGTCCCAGCCCTCCCAGGCCTATCCTTGATTCTGTGTTTCCTTTCTGGAAACTAGAGAATCCCAGTGGCCAGATTTGCCCAAGTGCAAAAGCAATACCCTGTTTCTCCTCTATCATAATCCCCTCTCAACTATAAAACA
>NW_007731295.1:59106-61798 GCF_000696425.1 Galeopterus variegatus | reverse complement strand
ACAACAATAGCTTCTTGAAGTTTTGAGCAAAATAATGGTTACTGAGTATTGGAAATGGAGCCAAGTGGGTGAGCTGCTGTCACTGTTATCTTCTGATAGCCATTATTGGTCTTTGGCTAGGTATCACAGCCCCATCCTCAGGCTGCACATGCTGGCTGTGCCAGAAGCACCTTCCTTCCCCAGCTTGCCCCCCCGCCCCAGAGACATTTAGAACTGACTTCTCACCACTCCCTTCTCTCCGCTTTGTGTCCCGCTGCTGAAGGAAGCACTGCCCACTGCTCTGCCTGTTCTGCCAGGTGTTCTGGTGCCTGTGGCTAAACATCTGTGTGTGCTCCGCAGGAGTTGGAGAAAACCACCTGCAGCCTCAGGAATTGGAGGGTGGGTTTTTGGGGGACAGCAGCTTCTTCCTCTGTATTGGGGCTGGACACACAGATATGGGAGCTTAGAGCAGTATGCTACCTCCAGGCCAACCAGGCAAGAAGACCCTGTTTCATAATTAAGGGAAGTGAGGTCCAGGTGAGGTGATCTGCCAGGGGTCCCATGGCCTATTAGTGGTAGAGAGTCTGAGGGACCCAACTTCGAGCTCACTTCTTTTTCTGTGGATCACCCACACACCCCTGTTATAAGACTCAGGTGGACAATGGGCGTGAACATGTGTAAACTAATATGTCACAAATGTGACGGAAGGGAAGACAAATAATGACATGAAGTAAATACAGACATGAAACCATAGGGAAGAATTGGAGAGCATCATTTCTGAGGCCCTCTGGCTATTCCCTGTTCCCCTTTCTTTCTCTGTCCCGCCCAGTTTCAAGACAGGTAGGTGAGAGGGTTGTTCTTCCTTGGACCTAGAAATCATTTCCCAGTGGAATGACACCGTGAGGTGGATTGCCATTTTTAAACCTTCAGTCATAATGCTCTGTGTGTCATTTCAGGTTTTGATTTTTCATCTCCCAGCCTTCACTCCCCTATCATTTCCCTATCCTAAAGCCCCATTAAATGTCATTAAGGGCCATAAATGTAACTGGCCACTAATGTGGAAGGATTGTGATCTCTGGCAAACAGCCCCAGCAAGCAGAAGAGCAGGAATCCTGGGCCTATTCCCAACTGTGCCAGTGACTCACTGTGTGACACAAAACAAAGCACTGCTTTTGTGGAGGGAGATTCGTGGAGTGGTGGGACACACAGGGCCTGCTCCCTGACAGGTGGAAGGGTCGGGAAAATGCCACTCAACTGGCACTCAGCATAGTGGAAGCTCAGGGGTCCCTGGTTGAATCCAATTCCATAGTAACCCATCAGCAATGGCCCATGGGCCAGCCATGTGCTCTGTCCCGTTGAGCTCCTGTGTCCGATGGAGCCACTAAGATGGTTTGGGCTGGTTTATGGCACTTGCCCTTCACAGCATCATAGGTTAGGAATGCACCCTGATTATTTCTAACTCTACTTTAATAACTTGTTCTAGATCTGCCCTCCAGAAATTCATTTGAAACTTTCTTTTATCTATTTATATTTTAGCCTGTATGGCCTTTTCAGGCAACAAGTAGATTTACCATTTATGTAAAAGCACGTAAGTGCTAAAACACAGAAAGTGCTACATAAGGGTTAGTTACAATAACAACAACAATAATTTGATAATTATAATATGGTGTATATAATAGATATAATTACAATTTGGTGATAATTATTAGTTCAGATGGCCTCACAGGCTTATTTTCAGTCACTCACTATCTTTCTCTTTATCTCCCCACACACTTCTCTCCCTCCCCTACTAAAAAATATTTATGAATGGAGTGAGGTGCTGCAATGGGTGTAACTCTACTCAAAAACTTATGTGACAGATTCAGTGTCACCAAGGACTTACCATCTAAGATCAACATATGTTAGGTGCTTGACTTAGCTTGGGCTGCTATAACAAAATACCATACACTGGGTAGTGTAAACAACAGACATTTGTTTCTTGCAGTTTAGAGCCTGCAGATTCAGTGTCTGGTGAGAGACAAGCTCCTGGGGTTGCAGATGGCCTCCTTCTTGCTGTGTCCTTCCATCGCCTTTCCTCAGTGCTTGCCCATGGAGGGAGAGAGCTCTCTTATCTCTTTCTCTTTTTATAAGGGCACTAATCCCATCATGAGGGTACCACCCTCATGACATAATCTAAATAGAATTACCTCCCAAAGGCTGCACCTCCAAATACCATCAAGCTAGAGGTTAGGTCTTCAACATACGATTGGTGGGGGGAAGGGGGCACAAACATTCAGCCCATAACAGTGCTCAGTAAATACTGGATGGATGGATGGATGGAATAAGAAAAGAGAAACCCATGTGGTAATTGGGTAGAAACCACATAGACGTATTAGGAATGGCTACATCGGGGCCTGGAGGGCAAATGTGAGAATATGATTGGCGTGGAGGGAGAAGGAAATGTCCCAACTTTACAGTAGTTGTGTGTATGTGAGCTCTCCTCAGATTGGCCCTGGGGCTCATCCTGGTGGACTAGCTGCTTCCCAGGCTGCTGAATGATGCATAGAGAAGGCACCGCTACCAGGTACTGTGGGGCGGCAGGAGAGGAGGTGAGCATGGGTCCAGAAGAAGACCAGGCCCTGTGGCCATCTTCTTTTTTGATCATAACCACACTTGGGCCGGCCCGGTGGCACACTGGAGAGTGCGCCGCTTGGGAGCGCGGTGGCGCTCCCGC
>NW_007731295.1:56008-58396 GCF_000696425.1 Galeopterus variegatus | reverse complement strand
GGTTAATTGATTTTAGCAAATGTACCAGTCTGGTAGGGGATGTTGATAGTGAGGGAGACTATGCAAGTGTGGGGACAGGGGGTATGTGGGAAATCTCTGTATTTTCCTCTCTCCATATTTGCTCTGAATCTAAAATAGCTCTACAAAATAAAGTCTATTGTTAGAAGAAAAAATAAAAAAGGTGAGGTGGGTGGTAACACCCGTAGAGTTCATTCCATTGTGGAGTTTCACCCAGACTTGGGCTAGAATCTGAGCCCCACTACCAATCAGCTCTGTAACCTTGGGAAAGTTACTTAACCCCCCCTAATCTCAGTTTCTCAACTCCACAGGGTTTGTAATTCCTTCCCTAGAGAGTTTCAAGAATTGAATTCAGAACTCTTATGTAAACAGTCTAACTTAGCACCTGGAATATACGCATGATAAACATAAACAAACCTCTCCCCCATTTCCTCCCTAATGACTGTGACTATTATATACTCTATGTCTGCTAATTTTAAAGTCAGGCCTGTGGAGGAAATCTTCCTTGGATGAAAGTGCCTCTTCTACTAGGAAGGGTATCTATGTGGGGGGTGTGGGGTTGAGGTGGAGGACTGTGTGTCCTCAGATGCTCAATCAGAGGCCTAGCCACAGAAGGCCAGATGTGTACTTGAGCCCCAGAGTCGGTGTCAAGCCCCTCACTCAGCTTTCTGCCGTGAAAAGGTCAGGATGATAGAAGGCTGTCATATTTAGATGATGGCTCGCAGGGAAGCCTCGGTGGGTTAGTCACCTATGATATGACATCATATTGCCACTCAATATAGTAACAGCTGTTGGTTGCTTTGGGGGGCGGGGGTGGAGTCAGCTTTAGTTGACCAACCATGCCTTGAGGATAAATTGGATGGGATCAGCTGGGAAGACATGACAAGAGGAGAAATCCTCCTCTAAATAGGATGTTCCACAGTTTCCTAAGGATTTTCAGCACTTCACCCCAAAATGTGAGTGTTGTCTTTTCTTTGTCTTTGGGATCAAGTGTGGGAAATGTCACAGGAGAAAGGTATTCGGTCAGGAAGCCTCTAGCTGGGGGAATACCCACCAGGGCCAGGCTGGGTGATGCCACCCTGAAAAGGGGTGGGAAAGTGAGAAGTTCAGTGCAGATGTCTACATGGCACCCAGAGAAGTGGTCTGAGGACTGGGGACTGAAAGGCTGGAGTCAGGGTGCTGCAGAATCCTGAGGTTGGATTGGACTTTGTAACTACCCCTCCACAGGTTATGTAACTGTGGGACCAGATGAGCACCCCAATGAGGCAGTTATGTCATCCCAGCCTCATCCTGGTGAAGGCGTGGTTTGAGGATACCAGTGATCAGTGCTGTAGTCAATCTGGGGTATTGATTACTCATCTCATAATGGGAAGCCACTGGATCTGGTTAACCCTTTCCTTCCAGAGTGTTCTCCTTCTTGGCATTCCTACTTCCTCTGGGGCCCTCGTGCTTTGGGAATAGAATGCTTTGTATCAGCAGTATCAGGTGGATAGGTGAACTGAATGTGAGCTGGTTATGGGGAGAGAAGACTCTTCTTGTGTCTAAACTGGAATAAGTCCAGAGTGAAGAAGTAAAGAGATTAGAGAGGAAAAGCCCTAGAGCAGGGGTCAGGAGACCTTCTTGGGCTGCTGGTTCTGCCATTTACAAGCTGTGTGACCTTGCGCAAGTCATTGTCTCTCTTTAGATTTTGGTTACTTGTCTCATCTATAAAAATAGGTGCACTTGGGGTCCTTCCAAACCCAGCTGGTACTCTCTAGTCCTTTAAGTGTGGATTCGTTGTTCTGTTGTTGGCAGAGTAGAGAAGACATGGGGTTTGTGTCTGGCTCTGCCACTTGCTGTGTGACCTTGGACAAGGACACCCCTTCTCTGAACCTCAGTTTTCCCTTTTAAAAAATATGGGATTTTATGAGACATCAGTGAAATAATATACCTTTGAGCCTTTTCTGAGGCACTGTGTAAGTGCATTTAAGTGACATCCTGAGTTTGGACAAGGAAGGTGGGGTAAGGTGAGCTGAGAGGTGGACTGTTGGGGTTACTGGCAGGTTGCACTGTGACCAGGACTGGTGGGGGTGGGGGTCATGAAAACCTCCAGCCCTATCCTGCTCTGTTCCTGTTCCTTTCTCAGCAGCTGAAGAAGGGGAAACAATTGAGACGTTGTAAATGATGCTGAAAACAGCCTGGGAAGGTGGCAGCAGGATCTGAGGGGTTGAGCCACCCAACTGAGCATGGTGTCAAAGCAAAGAGGGCCGTGGGGAGCCCAGCCAGAGTCTGTAGTCCCCCTGCAAATGCACAGCCTCCCACTGCCTGTCGATGCCCAGGGAGGGCAGTCCTGGACTGTGCACCTCCCAGGCTGCTCGGCACCATGTCCTA
>NW_007731295.1:53619-55577 GCF_000696425.1 Galeopterus variegatus | reverse complement strand
GGACTGGTGGGGGTGGGGGTCATGAAAACCTCCAGCCCTATCCTGCTCGGTTCCTGTTTCTTTCTCAGCAGCTGAAGAAGGGGAAACAATTGAGACGTTGTAAATGATGCTGAAAACAGCCTGGGAAGGTGGCAGCAGGATCTGAGGGGTTGAGCCACCCAACTGAGCACGGCGTCAAAGCAAAGAGGGCCGTGGGGAGCCCAGCCAGAGTCTGTAGTCCCCCTGCAAATGCACAGCCTCCCACTGCCTGTCGATGCCCAGGGAGGGCAGTCCTGGACTGTGCACCTCCCAGGCTGCTCGGCACCATGTCCTATGCATTTAAAAACACCTCGTGAGGGAGTCCTGAAAATAACAGATAACAACTGAGTAGTGACCAGAGAGACCTGTCTCAACTTTCCCCTAGGGGAAAATCCCCCTAGATTCTCTATAGAAACTCTTAAAATTACTATTTATTCTTCACATAAATAGGTTAACTTAGGGTTAGTGTTTTTTACTTCAACTGTCCCTTTCACGTTTCAGTGAAAACGAAATTAGCCACTCCTTTGAAGCTGTTCTTTGAGCCATAAGCATGATTTCTTTTCCTTCCTGCTAAGGGGGTTTCTTTTTCTTTTTTCGAAGCCCCAGTGCTGAGGCACTTCAAGGTTGGCAGGAGGTGCGGCTGCCATAGGAGCAGCACGCTGTCCTCCTGCTGACTCATCTGACATTAACATAATTATGTTTCAGGAGTCAAAGTGATTCTCAAACTATGAGTAATGCATGGTATTAGAGAGAATGTTTACAAGGCAGCGGGCATTTCAGCACACTGAAGTAACCAGCTGCTGCTAACAACTGCAGTGAGTGAAGGAATAAGAAAAAGCTCTCAGGAAAAACAACACCTCTGTCGGCTCCACTTCTTTGCAAAGTACTCAGGTGTCATGAAAGGCAGGTGAACTCAGAGTTCCCTGAGGACCAATCCAGATCTAACATTGTTGTTATCTGAATACCTTGATGTCTGATCTTTTTATAGGAAGAAATATTCTTACTGTCTTATTTCTCATTTATCCAATTCTAGAGAAAGATGGATTTAAAGACTTCAGAAAATTATTTTTTTATAATATTACTGGTATTAATAATTATAATAGTAGTCTAAGGTTGTGCAGAGAAATGTGCTGCTGCTTCTAATGCAGGAACAAGGATACAAATAATTTCCCCCAACTTTAAAGATGGGGGGCAGGAGCATGGGGAGTGAGTGGCGAATGCCTTCTTAAAACACCTTTGCCTAATCATTAAAAGAAAAGATTTGAGGGCTGTTGAGTGTTGTGTGCCAAGTATTTAGACCTCAGGAGAAAAGAGCTGGCTCCAGTCCTATTCCAGACCTGAGTGCCTTACCTCCGTTTCCCTGTCTCATATTGGGAATGTTAAAAGGAATGTTAATAATACTTTCTCTGCCTGCCTCAGAGGAAGAGCCTTGAGCCCTGGGAGGGAGGGACAGGATCTGCCCACCACTGTAGCCCCAATGTCTAAGTTGGAGCCTGCATATAGTAAATGTTCAGTAAATATTTGCAGAATTAATGAATGAGATAAGAGGTATGAATGCCGGAACTCTGTTCTTCTGGTCAGTTCTTCTTGCCTTTAGTCTTCCCTCCTCAGGGCCTAAGGGATCAGCAAGTGGGGTCACACTTAGAGGTATGTCTACTGAAGGCATGAGCATTAATAAGGAAAAATAACTGCTCACATCCTTGGGGACTAACTGCTAAAATCAGATGAAAGTAGAACACTCAACTCAGGAGGCTTCTTTAGAAAAGGCTCATTTAAAAACATGGCAGTAACTTTAATTAGCTTATATTTTGGAGGTAAATCAGGAGAACTGTCAGACTTAACTTCACCTGCTGATTCTTGGCCTGAAATCATCAATGCAGGAGTAATAACAATAAAGTCAACTCGGCATGTGAGCGTTGTGATGGCAAGGTCAAGGAGAA
>NW_007731295.1:14002-53163 GCF_000696425.1 Galeopterus variegatus | reverse complement strand
TTATAAATATTTATAAATAATTTAATGGTAATTTAATAGTGTTATTAAGTTAGTAGCAGGTTGCTGAAAGATCCAGGTATTTAACATATATTCTAAAATAAACACCAGAGGGCTGGTCGGTTAGTTCAATTGGATAGAATGCAGTGTTATAGCACTAAGTTCGAGGGTTTGGATCCCCGTACCAGCCAGCTGCCAAAAAAAAAAAAACACAAAACAAACATCATCTGTGTAGAACCCTCATAAAATAAACTCATTCTATTTTTTTTCCCATAGTACTCTTTTCTTTATTTCCTCCCCCCTTTCTTCCTTCCCCCCCTCTTCCTTTATCTTTCCTTCCCTTCCTTCCTTCTTTTCTCTTTCTGTTTTGTGTGTGTGTGTTTCATATTGTTGCTTTGGGTACATGTCTGTCTAAAAGGTACATCTGGGAGGAGATAAAGGAACTGAGTAAGACGCCTAGGACTAGAGAGACTTTCTCCATCATATGCACTTTTTGGCTGTTTGAATTTTTAATCATGTCACATATATTGGTTCCCAATTAAAAAAAAAAAAGTTAGCCAAAACAGTGTTTTGCACCCTTTTTGTTTTAAAAAAAATTTTAAGTGTTTTATTTTTTCCCAATTCTAATGCCAGTCTGTTTCCTTCTTAACAAGGTGAAAGATAGAAAAGATCGCCAAGGGAAATAGGGAGAAGGGAAGGGAGAAAGTCCGCAGACGCTGAAACCCTGTGTCCATGGCAGGGAGGTGCCGAGGGGTTAGCAGTGCTGGATCAAGGAATTTTTTTGGCCTTTATTTTCAAACTCAAGTTGTAAATATCTTACCACATCATTAAGTATTCTTCTACAACATTATTTTTAGTGGTTTTACAGGAGTCTTAATTTATTATCTTAGAACTATAATTTATTTAACTAATGCTCTATGTTAGACATTTGGGTAATATCTGATTTGTCAATATTACAAATAGTACTTCAATAAACATTCTTGTAGCTAAATCTTAGTACATAGCCCTCCTTATTTACTTTAAATATATTTTTTCAAAAGAGAATAAGTATATTTCTGAAAGGTAAAGAAATCAAAGAGTATATGAATCATAGGGCCTTGGTATCCATTGCTTTTGATCATTTTAATTTCAATTTCTATAAACATGAAGAAATTTCCCCCATGTTCATTAACAAGTTTTATTTTCTGTTTACGACTTTTCTGTTCAGAGTCTTTGCCCATACATGTGTTAGTATCTTAATATTTGCAATGATTTAGAATGTTTTATACATACATAAAACAGACAAAGACCTCCTTGCCTGATATTTTTTTCAGTAATAGTCATTCTCTGGCTGGTTATTTGCACTTTAATGTTGGTTGTACTCATATATTTTTTGACACACAGGTTTTTAAGATTTAAAGTAATCCTATCAATGTTTTCCTTTCTGAAGAAAGACCTTTCTCATATAGAACTTTGATAATTATTTCATATTTTCTTCTAATAAAAAAAGCCCTCTAAAGGTAAAATTTACATATTTAACATATTTATAGTGAAATACACGAATCTTAAGTGGATTATTCAGTGAGTTTTGACAAATGACAAGTGCACACCTATCAAGATATAGAAATTGAAAGAGCATGGATTTCTTTTTTGAGGTGATAATTGCACATGTGTATGAATATAGTAAAAAACACTTAATTGTACACTATAGATGGGTGAATTGTATGGTGTATGAAAGGTGTTAAAAAAGACAAATTAATATCACCCCAGAAAGTTCCTTAATGTCTCTTTCCAGTCAAACCTCACTCCCACTCTACCCCAAGGCAACCACAGGTTTTAGTTTTTCATCATAGATTAGTTTTGTCTGTTTTAGATATTTATATAAATGGCATTATACAGCATCAACTCTTTTGTGTAAGGTTTCTTTCACTCACCGTAATGTTTTTGAAATTCATCTGTGTTGGTGTGCTTCAGGTGTGTTTTTGTTGGTAAAAGAAGGATTTCATTTTATGTGAAACATGACAGTTTGTTTACTGATTCCTCTATTGATGAACACTTGGGCTGTTTCTAGTTTTGGGGCCATTATGAATGAAGAAGCTATGTACATTCTTATAAAAGTCCTTTTGTAGACATATGCTTTCATTTCTCTTGGTTAAATACCTATGGGTGGTGTTGGCTAATATACCCTCTGCCAGAAAAGTAAAATGGCATTAAAGACCGAGATACGCAAAATGGTGCCTGAGAAAGTTTCCCAGAAAACCCCCACCCAGAAAAATCCCCTAGCTGCCATGTCACCTTCCCACATGTGCAATTTTGCCCGCCTATGAGAAGGTCCCAGCTCAGCTTAAACCCCGTTTCCTTCCCTCCCCTTCCTTCTTAGCCAATAGGAACAGTCCAGCTCAGCCTAACTGGATATAAGGAACAGTCCAGCTCAGCCTGACTGGATATAAAATGCCCACCCGACTCTCCCTGCTGCTGCTCCCACTTTCGAGAGGGCAGCTTGCTTGTTCACTTTGCCTGCCTTATACACTTTGATTGAGTCCCTGTCTCCTGGTGTGTCTTATTTTGCGCTCGGGCTGGGGTTTTTCCTTTCAGGTGGAATTACTGGGTCACAGGATAGATGTATGTGTAGTTTTGTAAGAAACTGTCACACTTTTTTCCAAAATGGTTGCTCCATTTTACACTCCTTCCAACAATGCATGAGAATTCCAGTTGCTCCACGTCCTTGCTAACATTTGGTGTTGTCAATCTTCTTTATTTTAGTCATTTTGTTGGATGTTCAGTGGTAACTTATTGTAGTTTTAATTTGCATTTCGTTAATGATTAAAATTATTGAACATTTTTTCATGTGCTTCTAGTTATTTTTTGTTTGATTTTAATGTTTTTAACGTCTAACTACATCTATTTATCCATCTGGAGTTATTTTGAGTATGATTTGAGGTAAATCTCTAAATTAATTTTTTTCCAAATAATTAACCCACCGTAATTTGTTAAATAATAATTTTATTCTTTACTGATTTGTGATGCTTTCTTTGCAGATTCAGTTCTCATATATAATGTGCTCTCAGAATATCTATTCTGTGACCTTGATTTTATACATTCATATACTTGTTCTTTTGTTAGCTCCACACTGTTTTATTGGTTTTTGGGTTTTTTAAAAAAACTGTTTAGTAGCTGGTAGGGCCACTGTCTCACCATCCTCTTCATGTTCAACATTTTCTTTGCTGTTCATACCTAATTATTCTTACAATGAACATTAGGATGATTCTGTGAAATACTGAAAAGAATCCTATTGGGATTTCTATTAAAATTATATTGAGCATACAAATTAATTTGCAAAACACTAACAACATTGCCATAGAACTTAGTATTTAAATTTTCTACATTTCTCAATAATATAGTTTTTATTATATGATTCTTTCACATTCTCATTAAAGCTATTTCAAGGCATTTAATAGAGGTTTCCAATGTCATTACTGTTGATTTTTTTGCTAATGTAATTTAATCTTTTTTAATTACATTTTTTAACTGGGTAATATTTCTATATAGAAAAGCTAAATAGACATTTCTACATAATTTTTTTATATAGAAAATTCCTATGTAAAAATTTCTGTATGATATAAAAATTATATAGAACATTTCTATATCAAAGAGCTACTAGCTTTTGTGTCTCTTTTTTATATTTAACAGTTTTCTTGAACTCATCCCAATTCTAATAATTTTTAGTTTCTAATAACTTTTAGTTTTCTTCTGAGTTTCCATGTAATTAATGTAATTAATCATCTATGATTAATTATGAATTTTTTCTACTTTCCAGTGTTTATGCATCATATTTTTATAATTGCCCTATTTCATTGGTCAGAACTTCCAGATCAAAATTAAATAAGAAATGGCAATAAACTATGTCTCTGTTTTGTTCCTGATTTTAATAATATTGCCTTAATATTTTATTCTGAAGGATGATTTTAACTGTTGGAAATAAGTACTTTTTGTTATGTTAAAAAGTTCTTAAATTTATAGTTATTTTTTAATAAGGACTAGCTGTTGAATATTAATATCATTTCTGCATCTATTGAGAATCTCACTTGGATTTTATCTTTTACTGTGGACGTGATATGTTATACTATCGGATTTTTCAAATATTAAAACATAAAACCTTTTTATGATAGGTTAAAACCTACTCGGGTTAGTCTTTTGGCACTCTTATCTATGTTTGGATTTTCTTTTCTATGTTCATAATTTAGATAGGTTTATTGTTTTCTTTTAATGAGATCACTTTGTCAAAGTTTTTCATAAGAGTTATCTCTGTAAAGTAAGCTTGATAAACTTTCCATATTTTTCAATGTTTTGAAATAATTATTGAAACATAGTGAATATCTATTCCTTAAGAGTTGAAAGATTTTTTCCTATAAGGTTTTCTAGGCCTAGACACATTTTCTGGAGGCAAAGCTTTTTCTCTTTTGTTTTTTTCAGTTTCTTGAGTTGTAATTGGTGTAATTAGGTTTTATACTTCTAATTTTGGTAATATATATATATTTCCAGAATACTATTCATTTTATCTAGGTTTTCAAATTTATAACTTACGATTTTGCTATTACCTTTTACTTAAAATATATCCTCCTTATCTGGTGCTAAATCCCTCCATTTTCTTTCTAATTTTATTATCTTCAGGTTTTTTTGTTTTCTTTAGTTTCTCTAAACGTGTTTATTTCATTGCTTTTTTTAAAAAAAAGTAACTCTTGAATTAATTCTATACTTTTTTTATATTATAATTCATTTAGTTTTGTTTTTGCCTTTACTCTTTTCTTGCTCCTGATTTCCTAGGGATTTTATTATCATTGTAGTTTTTATAAATCCTTTGGTAGAATATTTTTATTTTTATTTTCCTTGAAAATAATAAAACCATGAGGATGTAACTTTATCTTTCAGTACAGATTTGATCATATTTCATAACTTTTGATGTTGTGGGCTCTTATTTTAATTATCTTCTAATTGCTATGTTCTTATACTTCAATTTTTGTTTTGTTTAATTTTTGTTCTGTTCTTATATTTTAATTATTTCCATTTTAATTTCTTTTTTATTGAAACATATTCAATTATACATATTCGTGGGGTACAGAGTTGAATATCAATACCTGTGTACAATGTATGATGATCAAATCAGGATAATTAGCATATTAATCATTACAGTTTCTATTATTAATAGCTAGTTGTATTGTCCTGTGATCAAAGAGCTAAGGCTATATAATTTCTGCTTCTTAAAATAGCTCCCATTTTTGCTTATATACATTGCAAATACCTTCTTTGGTTCTATAATTTATTTCCATTTTGTTTATAATGTCTTTTTTTGTGTATTAATTTTTTTCTTAATGTAATTAAATATGTTCCTCTTTTTTATTGTTTGTATGATTGTATCTTGTACAAAAAATCTTTCTCTACTTGGTGATAATAAATGTATTTTCCTATATTTTAAAAGTCTCAACATTTTCCTTTTCACATTTATTTAGGTCTTTAATTTTTATGGTTGGTATGAGTAGGAATCTAATTTCATTTTTCTCCCACATGGATAGCCTGTTATCCCAGTCTCACAATTCCTCCCCCACCTTTGCTTTGTGATGTTATTTCAGTCATGTATGGAGTTTCCTCATGTGTATAGGTTATTTCTGGGCTTCTGTTCTGTCCCATTTATCTATTATCTATTCCCTGTGCCAACACCACCACAATCTTTTTAATAAGTGTAAATATCCAGTAAGACAAGTTTTGACACACTCTCTTCTTTTCCTTCAAAATTGTTTTTCCCCTTCTCAGCCCTTTCACATGAGTTAGGAATTAGGTTGTTAAAAATTGCATGCACACACATACACATTTGAGGGATTTTTAATATTAAAATCTCATATCTATAGATAAATATGGAGATTAACATTTTTATGTTTTGAGTACTTTAATCAATGAACATGATATTTCTCTTCATATATTTAGGTCTTCCCTTATTTTATTTTATTCAGTAAGACTTTTATAGTTTTCTTCATATAGATCGTGCATACCTTTTAACAAATTTATCCCTAAGTACCACATAATTTCTGTTACTATGATGAGTAGGATTCTTTTTTTTTTCTATTATATTTTCTACTTGGTTATTACTATTAGAAATGATATTGATTTTTGTTTAATTTTTGTATCTAGTACTCTTTCTGGACACTTTTTAGTTCTAAGAGTTTATCTGTAAATTCTCTTGAGTTCTTTATGTAGACAATCACATTTTCTGCAAAAAAGAACGGTTTTCTCTTTCCAATCTCTGTATCTCCATTCTTTTATATTGCATCAGTTAAGACCTTTATGCTGAGTAGAGGCTTATAACTGGTATTGTTATGTTATTCCTGTCTTTTATGGAAATGTCTCTAAACTATCATCAGGTAGTATAATATTTGCTTGTAGAGTTTTGGTATGTAAAAAGAAAGTTTTGTCAGTGAAAGAAAGTTGCCTTCTATACCTAGTTTTGCTAAGATTATTTTTAATGATGAATGAATGCTGCATTCTGTCAAATGTCTTTTCTGCACTTACTGAGATGATACTTACTTAAAATATAAAATATAGAGAAAAAAGGCTTTTCTTTTTAATCTGTTAATTTTGATAGGTCTTCTAATCTTGAGTTATACTTTTATTCTTGAGATTAAATCCTGCTTGGTCATGATATCCTCTTTAAAATTTTGTATCTATATGAAAAGTGAAGTTAAGTTATAGTTTTCATTACTTATACTGTCCTTGTCTGGCTTTAATATCTCAAAAAATAAATTGGGTAATCCTTGCCCTCCCTCTTATTCTCTAAAACTGTTTTCTGTTTTTTGAAGATCTGGTAAAGCAATTTAGGCCTGGTTTCTTTGGAGATGGAAGGACTTTTGATTAACAATTTAACTTCTGTAGTGGCTAAGGCTTTATTCTGGTTTCATCTAAATAAATTACCAAATTTTTATTGTTTTCTTGAAAATTATCTATTTCATCTGTTTCTATATTTATTAGAATAAAGATGTTAATAGTATTCTTTTATGTACTTTAAAATCTCCACTGTATCTTTTTCTGTCTCTTTCTATTCCTACTTTCTGTTCGTGACTTTCTCCTCTTTCTTGATCAGGTTGTGCTCAAGGTTTATCTTTTTCTATAAATCATTTCAAAAAACCAACTTTCTGTTTTGTTCATCTTCCCTAAATACAATTTCTTTCATTTTCTCTTGTATTTATTATTTTTCTTATTTCTAGTTTAGGTTTCTCTATTGTTCTTACCTGTTTCTTAAGCTAAACACTCTACTTATTTGTTGTCCTGTTTTTGTTTGGTTTTTCATTTTTTTCTTACCAAGTATATTTTTTTAAAGTAGAACACTATTGTCCTCTTGACCACAACAAGGACCCCAGCATGCTTTAGTTACATGTTGAATCCTGTTTCCCATCTTATTTTTGTTACAGTTGTAGTTTTACCCTTTTTAAATATTAAAAAAAAATTATTTTTTTTACAATCTGTATTTATTATGTCTATAAAAATAAAATATTCTTTAGTAGTTCTTTAAGTGACAGTCTGTGGTTGGTCTTTGGATGTTTGAAATGTCTTTGTCAGGGGTATAGAATTTTAGATCAACAATTATTTTTCCTATGCACTTTGAACATATTACCCTTATTATCTTCTAGAATCTATTGTTGTTTATGAGAAGGCTGCTGTCAGACTAATTTTTATTCTTTTGTAGGTAATCCATCTGTTATCTGCTACCTTTTTTTAATTGACAGATAAAATTGTATGCATTTATTGTGTCTAACATAATTTTTGAAGTATATATATATATATTGTGGAATGACTAAATCTAACTAATTAACATATATATTACCTCACATAGTTATTTTTCTGGTAAGAACACTTAATATCCATTCTCTTAGCATTTTTTGAGAATACAATATATTGTTATTAACTCTAGTCACGTTGTGCAATGGATCTCTCGAACTTATTTCTTCTGTCTAACTGAAATTTTGTATCCTTTAACCAATATCTCCCCAACTGCCCCAGCCCCTGATAACCACCATTCTACTCTCTATGTGAGATCAACTTTTTTAGATTCCACATATGAATGAGCTCGTGTGATATTTGTCTTTCTGTGCCTGGCTTATTTCACTTAACATAATGTCCTCCAGTTCATCCATGTTGTCACAAATGACAGGATTTTCAGCTTTTTTAGGGTTGAATAGTATTTCATAGTGTCTATATAACATATTTTCTTTATCCATTCATCTGTTGCTGGACTCTTGGGTTGATTCCATATCTTGGCTAATGTGAATAATGCTGTAATAAACACTGGAGTGCAAATAGCTCTTCAACATGTTGATTTCATTTCCTTTGGATATATACCCAGTAGTGAGATTGCTGGATCATATGGTAGTTCTATTTTTAATTTTTTGAGGAACCTCCATACCGTTTTCCACAATGGCTGTACTAAAATACATTCCCACCACCAACAAGGGTTCCCTTCCTTCACATCCTTGCCAAAATTTGTTATCTTTTGTCTTTTTGATAATAGTCTTTCTAACAGGTGTTAGGTAATATCTGTTAACTTTTGATTATCTCTTTGTCCTTAGTGTTCTGCAATTTTGCTACGATGTGTCTAGGTATAAATTTAGTCTTCTTTAAATGTTCATTTGGTTTGAAATCCTCAATTCTGGAACATTCTCAGCAATTATCTCTTTAAATATTGCTTCACTGTCATTCCCTCCTTTCTCTTCTTTCAAAATTCCTATGAGATGACGGTTGGTATCTATCAATTCCATGTATCTTGCACGTCCTCTTCTTTGCCTGTGTGGTGGGTGTGTTCCTCAGCACCCTTCCCACTTCATTAGTGCACTCTTCAACGTTATCCAGGTCAGAAATTTTCTCATCTAGCATATTTTTTATTTTAATGTTTATATAATTCATTTCTGAGCTTTTTAGTTGACTCTTATACCACTTGGTCTTATTTCTACCTATTTTGTAATTTCTTATAATTTCTTTTATTCATCTCTTTTGACACCTCAAGTGTACTTATGCTAAATTCTTGTTAAGCTGGTCTATAAAATTAGTTTCAATCTGGAATAAGATCCTGTCCTGATTATTTGTTGGCTGTTTTTCTTAGCATTAGATTTCTTCATGTATTTTGGAATTTGGGTTTGCAGGCTCATTTCAGGTGGAAGTCATGTTTGTTTTGTTTTTGTTTTCTTTCTCTCTCTTCCTCTCTCTGTGCTCTCTCCTCCCTGTTCTCCCACTATTGCAGTGGTCCCACCCAGCCCTCCAGCTCCCCAATCCAGAACCACAGTTTCTAGTAGTATTTCAGGGTTATTGCAGAACGGTGTTGATAGGGACACAGCAGACTCAGTCATGGCTCACTTCCAGTCACCAGGCTGTGTCTGTGTCCTCCTGTATCCCTAGGCCTGCAGCTTCTAAGAGCTAGAGCCCCAGGCAACTCCCCGGAGCTGTTTTTTCAGCCTCCCTTCCCAAGCTTGGGAAACTCAATTCCTTGTACCTCCCCCATAGTAAAACCACAAGCTCCACAAGGAGAGGGACTGTGTATATGAGTATTTTGATCATCATTGTATACCCAGTGCACAAGACAGAGCCAAAACATGGTAAGCTGAATGAATGGATGATGCATGGCTGACATGTCAAAAACTGCAGGACTCTGCCATTGGAGTTTAACCTGGGGTTTTGTTTACTCCTAGTCCCCCTGGAGAGCAGTCAGCCTAGTACATAACACAACTTGTGTCTATAGAAGGGAAGAAACATTAATGCAAAAGTTAAAAGACTTTGGTTTTAGTGTTAGCTCCTTCCCTTGCCTATCTAAGTTACCTAATCATCCTAAACCCAGAATTCCTCTTCTGGAAAATGGACATCCTGTGGTAGGATGGCGATGCTCTATCCAGAAGGCAGCTGCTCTGTCAGCCTGGGTTCCAGAGTGAGAATAACAGAGTAGACCCTCAGCCGATACGTAGTGGTGTAAATGAGGAATATACTTTATTGTTTAGGGCACTGAGATTTCTAGATTTCAGATTTCTGTTTGTCACTACAGTGTAATTTAGGCTATCCTGACAAGTACAATTACTTATCTGTATCCTCTCCATAGACTGTGAGCTCTGTTAGGGAAGGAATCCTCTCTTTTTCACTGCTGTTTCCCAATTTACAGTTTAGTATCTAATATATGATAATCATTCTTCACTCTGTTTTCACTACTAAGGACAAACATATTAAAATCTAGTAATTATCTCACATTTGCAGTGTTCCAATTTTCTGAGAAAATTATGGCTTTGTCTAGAATTCTCAATACTATAATAATACTTTTAAAATGCCATGGTACCCTCTCTAGAGAGGGATGGGAAGACAAAACTTTTGACTTAAATATGATTTAAATTTTTCATGAGCCCGTGCACCATTATTACACATCTCAGTAACACAGTGCTGCCAACAGGGGCTGACCCCAGTGTGCAGGTCCCTAAAGGAAATGTCCCCGAACTGTGACACTTTTCGGGTTCTTTGTTGGGTGTCTCAGTGGAGCTTCTGCTCTTCCTCACACTACTCTCTGCTTTGGTGTGCACACCTCTAGTGAAAACCCTGGCCACTTTCCCAGTGTGTGTCCCTCTGCTCTTGCAAAGTAGAAAATCCAAAAACCAAGAACTCAGATCAATGACTTGAAAAATTGGTTTTGAGCAGGTATCTAAGGAAAAGCTCAGCACTGCTGAGTATACTGCATGAAACCCGTGGCATCTCTTATGAGTATCGTAGGAGTTTTGTTCTCTTGTTGTTGCTGTTGTTTTTGCCAATGGAAGCATGCTTTATTAAATTTAAAATGCTAAGAACATTTGTGGTTTCTTAAATATTTGCACTGCTATAAAGATTATACTTTGTGGTATAATTATTAATGGTTTGAAGAGAAATAAACAACATAAACAAAATACGGCCTATACTATGAAAATGCAAACCATATAAGTTAAAAGCATAAAGCAATAACTCAGTAGCCAGAGGCATACTTAATATATATGCATGAAATATCTTACACACATATACAATAAAAGCTTGGCAGGATTTTGATATTTGAAGTTGCCAGATACATGATCTCTACATACATATTCTTAAGGAAATACAGTTTTATTATTTTCTAGAACATAGACATTAGAACTCAGCTAATAGAATGTTATTTAGAGTCCTCTTTTTTTTTTTTTTTTTAGCTGGTCAGTATGTAGAGTCCTCTTTTAATGAGTGTAAAAAAGCTATTTATGAAAAGCAGTTGGTTTCTGAGTAAAATGGAGCTTCTGAAATGTGTGAGGGATTACTGAAAACAATGTTCTGGGATTTTTTTTTTTTTTTTGCACATGGCCAGTATCGTGCTCCGAACCCTTGACCTTGGTGTTATGACACCGTGCTCTAACCAACTGAGCTCACTGGCCAGCTGTACAAATGTTCTCCTAAGCCAGTGGAACATCTCCCTTTCCCCCACCTGTAGAGCTGCCAGATTTAGCAAATTAAAATACATGATGCCCAGGTAAATGTGAATGTCAGACAAAACCAAGAAATTTTTAATATAAGTATATCCCAAATATTGCATGGGGACATATTTATGCTAAAAATTATTTGGCGTTTATCTGAAATTCACATTTACCTGGGCATCGTATTCTTTATCTGGCAACCCTTCCTGCCTAATATGATTTGGGGAGGGGGGATGGCTGGCCAGTATGGGGATCCAAAACCTTGACCTTGGCATTTCCTGCCTAATATGTTACCCTTTATTTTGTACCATCACTTAGAAGAAACCTGGCCAGCTTCTGCTCAAATTCCCATGAATTCTGTATTAGTGAGCTTGTATTAATGCGTTTTCACTTACACATTGTGAGGCATGTAAAGAGACTGGGTTTACCAACAAGTGGCTCTCAAACCCATTGCACCCTTGCAAAGCACTGTGGCCTTTAGAACTTCTCCAAGAGGAGAGCTGTGTGGGCTCTTCCCCACAAAGCACTATTTTAGTCACAGTCATTAGCACTAGAGAAAAAACATGCTGGTCATGAGATTCACCCGTTTCCATGTCACAAGAGAGTCAGTAAATGAAATGCCTGAAAGAGGCTTAGGAAAAAAGATCTGTCCCCTTAGCTGAGGACTCCGGAAACCTCCTCCTGAAGCATGCCTACTTTTTTTTTTTTTTTTTTTTTTTTTAAAGTAATTAAAGCCCCTTGGGTTTACCAACAAGTGGCTCTCAAACCCATTGCACCCTTGCAAAGCACTGTGGCCTTTAGAACTTCTCCAAGAGGAGAGCTGTGTGGGCTCTTCCCCACAAAGCACTATTTTAGTCACAGTCATTAGCACTAGAGAAAAAACATGCTGGTCATGAGATTCACCCGTTTCCATGTCACAAGAGAGTCAGTAAATGAAATGCCTGAAAGAGGCTTAGGAAAAAAGATCTGTCCCCTTAGCTGAGGACTCCGGAAACCTCCTCCTGAAGCATGCCTACTTTTTTTTTTTTTTTTTTTTTCTTTTAAAGTAATTAAAGCCCCTGACTTCTCTTTCTGCAGAGAGATTGAGAAGCATTTTTTAACCTGAGACTGAGTGACTTCAGGCAAGTATTCAGGCATTGCCACAAGACCTAAACCTGAGAAGGGGGAAGGAATGAACGAATGAATGGCTATATCAGTATAAGTTTGCCATCTCAGATGATATTCCTGCCCAGAATAACCTTGGAGAAAGTGCCAAAGAACTCAGTTTGGTGACAGTTTAAAATCTCCACGACAGAGTGAGTGCATCCTCTGTAAGCCAGACCTGAATATAGGAGAATAGACATGTGAAGTGCTGAGCTGTCAACATGCTCTAATCACCTTTAAATTTTATGGAAGGCAAAAAATATGCAACAGGTGTCGGGGTTAAGCCTTAAAGAGCAGCTTTTTGTTCATGTCAGTGCTAAGCCTTAGGAATCCAAAAGATAAGGGATGAAGATCTAATTCCCAATTTCACCCATGTCATTGCAGTGCCCTGGGGAAAGCGCAATGAGCAACTTTTCATGGTGACCCTGGGGTGGACCCTCCACAGGGCACAGGGGCCCTTTGGGTGGAGTGAGGCCTCTGACAGATGAACATTTTCAGTGACTCTGACACAAGCTTTGCTTTTTTTCTCTTAAGGTGGGACAAGTGACTTAGGGGGAAGGAAGGAAAAAGGGGGATTATGTTTGGGGAATGAGGTGAACATTTGGGAGTTAAAGACAATGGAAGCTAAAAATTGAGGAAGGTGACCTATGTAAAAGATTATGTTTGATAGGATCTTATGTTGATAATATAATGCTCGTATTACACATAGTTGATGTTCAATAAATGTTTGGAGATAAATACGTTAACAAATAAAGAATATTTGTAACTATGAGATTTATCTGTGTGAAACAAACTGTTGAAAGCTGACCTGGGAACTGAAACACTCCTTTATTCTATTGTTTCTATGGGAAAATATGTTTTGCATTCCAAACAACTGATTTGCAAATGGACTTTTGCAGAAGTTGGGGTTGCTGTCGTGGGGTGGTTTACATGACATAAACCACAGTCTCCAGCCTGGACCTCTTGTGACCAACCTGCATTGCGACCCACAAGAAGCCTGCAGGCTGGGCTCAGGGAAGCAGCCATTGGCCAAGGGACAAAGTATTGCTAACAGGGAAATACTGTGGAATGTGAACTCACAACAGGGAACAGAAAATGGTAAATAAAATCTAGTCTTTCCATTTTAAAGTCGGTTGCAACTTCAGTCAAAATGAAGCATTAACCATTCATTCACTCATCCATACACATGTGTATTGCTCCTCTCTTTCTCCCCAAGTCCCTCAAAAATAACACTGAAAGGATAGAAAAAAAAAGTATTAACTTGTAAAGAGAGAAAGGACAAGAGGATAGATAATAGCAGACAGAGATGTCAATGGAATTATAGAGATGGAAAGCGTGGGGTTGGGCACAGGTAATTAACATAGCAAAGCAGGAGTCCAAGGGAGCTGCCTGCTGGAGGCGTGGGGGCGGGTGGGGGGTGGCCCATCTGCAGACCCCTGTGAGGCTCAGCACAGGGGGCCCAGTTACTGCGGAATGTGAGGCTGAAACCAGGGAGACTAGTCCTGAGTCTAAATCAAGAGGGGGCAACATCCTCAGTAGCTTCCACTGTGCTTCTTTTAAGGAGAGATTGAAACCTGAGAGGCTTCTGACTAGAAGATTCCAGGTGGGGTGTGGACTTGCATGGAGATGAGGGGTTAAGTAAAGCTGCAGGTTCTGAACTCCCACCCTGCTCACAGACATCCCCACCAGGCACATTCCCACCGGCCCCACCATGGGAAGTTAGAAACAGGTCCAGGAGGAAAGACTCATAATGTTCGGGTCTATCAACAAAGAATCACATCAACACTAGGTGACAAGACTCACCCCCACACAAAGAGCCTCAGAGCCTCTTGTCGTAGCTTCACTCATCTGTCAGATTGGGTCACACTGATTATCTCGCAGTGGGATGAGGAGGACATTTGCTTTCTTTTTAAATTTAATTGCACTTTGTACCAAAGTAATATATGTACAAAGTTTAAAAAGGCAAACCATACTGCAAGGCTCACAATGAAAAGACAAGTCTCCCAGCCCAGGCAACCCCACTTCTGACTGCCGCTCCTGTAGGCAATGGCTTTCCATTTTTTTGGCTGTTTCTTCTCTAAATTTATACATAATGTGAGTATACCGATAATTTCCCGATTTTTCCATTTTGGACATTATCTACTGACTTCTAACTCTGGTCGTCTTGGATTTTGCTCTCTTTCTCCGCCATCCATATAATCCCTCCTTCAAATGCTCACGACAATGCCATATTTTAGTTGCCTTCATACTTGGGCAATAACTTCCTTTTCAAAAACATAAGTAATATATGTATATGATTTTATTCTGTGAATATGCAGATATATTTATATTTTTAAAAAGAAAATTATCGTCTCAATTTGAAGCCAACTGAAATATAGCATCAGTTTGAGCATTTGAGCTGCGTCACAAGACGGAATGCATTTGGCTGCTTTTGCTAGGCACATTGTTCTTTAAGTGGCACATGAGTGGTGAGTTTGGCCAGGTAGAGAAGGAAGTATGGTCCTAGCACACCCCTGGGCATCCCAATAATACAAATCTACATAGTCTTGATAATGAAAACTGTGTCTCTTAACTCTCCACCCTTAAAGTCAATTTACCCACAAAGCAAGGAAGACCTGACTTGATGACAGAGATGATTGTAAATGTTGTTCATTCTTGATGCAAAATTAAAGGTACAAATAGCAGATAATGGGGGCAGGGGAGAGAGATGGAAGGAGGGAGCTATGCAAATGTTCTCAACTAACGTAGTGAAGAGTTAAAAGGCGCTTCGTAGATGGAGGGAGAGATAGAGGGTTATGTACATCATATGAGTGTACAGAGGGAACCAATAGAAGAACCAAATTATAAATCAAAAAGATGGGGAGAGGTAATCAGGAATCTAAATCCTCCTATTTTATAGAGGGGAGTTAATAAAGAATGTGTTAAACTAAGAAATTTTTTTTTTAATTCACATAAGCATATTACTTAGAATTAGGAAATTCACCATCCAAATAATTTTTAAAAGAGGCAGTTGAAGATAGTGGCCTCTGGAAAGTGGCATGAAGGTGGGGTAAGCACTGTTGATTTTCATTATAAACACTTCCATACTATTTGATTTATTTTATCTTATGAGTATATTACTTTGATTTTAAAAATGTAATAGGGGAATATGCATTTTAAAAGCACATGTCTAAAAGTTGGATTCAATGGGAATACAGAAGCCTTAACTGTAGATGTTCATTTCACAGAGGCAATATGCATGATTATTTGTTCAAAATTGTACATTTCTCGGGCACTTCTTTAAATGGCAATATAAGCCTAATGGGTCTCTTGTTGAAAGACTTAGGAAGTTAGCGTTGGATATGAGCAGCATTAGAAGACAGGATAATGTATTTTCATTGCTCTTATGGTTGGCTATAAGGTAAATGTACTAACCACTTAGATAATGAGGAGAGACTGCATGGAAGTGAGAAATATCTTTTTTATGGTGGACCTGGTTTCTTGTTTAAAGCCCTAATTTTAGTCTGGGATCTTCTTTTACCTAAGCAGTTCTCTCTTACTTTCTCTGGTCCTATCCACATCTGTAAAGTTGGGTTTAAAGGAGGATTTGAGATTCAGGATGTAACACATGGCTTTGGACCCCATAGCTAGATGTCCCAGGTTGTGCAGTGGTTAACACATTTCCATTCATCATCTCTACTCCTGGTCAAACTTCTTAGTCAGAGGGGAAAGGGACAGGGTCCAGCTTTGCAGAGAATGTGGCCTTTAGTAGTCTCTGCATTTGTCCATAGTATGAAATTCATAGCAAGACATACAAGACACCATCTGACCCCAACTAACTCTCCCAGCCTCATCTTCCCTTATGCGTCCCTGCACCACAGATATGTGGCTACTGTCCCTTTCTGGATGGGGACATACTTCCTTTTGCTCCCATGCCTTTGCATGTCTTAATTGCTCTACTTGGAATGCTTTTCCCCATCTTCTTCAGGGATGTCTTTGAACCCCATTTTCTTTAAAGAAGCCTCCTTAGTGCAGTCTCCCAGGCTCCTTAGACAGAGATGACCCCTCGCACGGGGTCCCAGCAGCCTGTATGTTCCTGTTGCTCAATAGAGGCTTCTTAACTGTATTCAGCAATTCTCACCAGGACACTATTGCAAGAAAAAAAAAAATCTAAAGTACTGTCTTGGCTTATGCCTGTGGTAAATATATAATCCAGAAGCTCATTAAACTGGTTGAGAAGGACATTGGGTGTTCTAGCAAGGTTAGGNCTATTGCAAGAAAAAAAAAAATCTAAAGTACTGTCTTGGCTTATGCCTGTGGTAAATATATAATCCAGAAGCTCATTAAACTGGTTGAGAAGGACATTGGGTGTTCTAGCAAGGTTAGGATGCAGTTTTGAAAAAGTAAGCACTCTTTGGACACCAGTGGCCCATGGATTAGTTGTGGAGAATTCAGCAGGTAGGAGAGCCTCTCCGCAGCCCTGCGCTCAGTCAGTTGTTTGTGCTGTTCCAGTCAGCTGGGCTCAATTATGTTTGTGGACAGATTTGCGCTGTATTCATTAATCCTTGATAGTAGGGCATTAGTAGTCATTTTAAAACTTTTTAATTATGGGAATTTTCAAACATACACGTATAAATCCTCATATACCCATAACCCAGCTTTAACAGTTATCAATATTTTGCCAGTCTTATTTCATCTATCCTTCCACATTCCTTTTTCTGGGAAGTGGGGTAGGATGGAAGTATTTTAAAGCAAATCACAGGCATGTCAGGGCCTATCTCTAACAGATAAAAAATTCTTCTAAAAGTATGATACAGTATACATAACATAATATTTGCCATTTTAACCTTTTTTAAGTGTACAATTCAGTAGAATTAAGTACCTTTATATTGTTGTGCAAAGATCACCACCATCCCTCTCCAGCACATTTGCATCATCCTAAACCAAAACTCTGTACCCATTAAACAATAATTCCCCATTTCCCCTCAAACCAGCCTCTAGCAACCACTATTCTACTTTCTGTCTCTGAATTTGACTATTCTAGATACCTCATATAAGTGGAATCATACGGTATTTGTCCTCTTGTGTCTCATTTGTTTCACTTAGCATAATTTTTTCAAGGTTTATCCATGTTGTAGCATGTGTCAGAATTTCCTTCCTTTGTAAGACTAAGGGCTGTTAATAATCACAGCATACCTAATAAACATAACAATAATTTCCTAATATCATCTAATTAGCCAGTCTATGTTCAGATTTCCAAAATTGTCTCTTTAAATGTCATTTTACAGTTAGTTTGACTGAATCAAGATCCAAATAATGTTCACACATTATATTTGGTTGTATGTCTCTTAAGTCTCCTTCAGTCTATGATAATTCCTCTTCCTTTTTTTATGCCACTTATTTTTTGAAGAATTGAGGTAATTTGTCCTGTAGAATTTCCCTTATTTTGGATTTGGCTCCTTCAGTCTATGATAATTCCTCTTCCTTTTTTTATGCCACTTATTTTTTGAAGAATTGAAGTAATTTGTCCTGTAGAATTTCCCTTATTTTGGATTTGACTGATTGCATCCTGATAGTGTTCTTTAACCATTTCCTCTGTCCCCTACATTTTCTGGAAACCAGTGGTCAGATCTAGGGACGGGATTAGATTCAGGTTCAATTCCCTTGGTGGGCTGTGTGCTTCCTATTACTTCACAGAAAAAGGCCCATGGTGTCTGGTAGTCCCACTTCTAGGGGTATTAAGAGAGATCAGTGGGTTTGGGTGCTGCCAACCTGATCTATCAGTTGATAATATAGTATTTAAAAGTAAGTGTTCTTAAGCTTTTGTAAGTGATCATAAGCATACCTATGTATCTGTGTCTCTCTATATAGGTATTTATATAAGTCACATTCTCAGTTCTAGGGCTGTCCTCTATCTGTTCTGTGGATCCT
The DNA here is from genome assembly GCF_000696425.1 of Galeopterus variegatus. Classification (NCBI taxonomy): domain Eukaryota; kingdom Metazoa; phylum Chordata; class Mammalia; order Dermoptera; family Cynocephalidae; genus Galeopterus; species Galeopterus variegatus. Next base: position 34,651 of record NW_007731295.1, on the reverse strand, counting down.
CAAAACTCCCCCCCAAAGACCCTGCTCAATCTGTGATGCCGAATAGCCACTTCCAGAGGTCTTGAGCTCTCAGATTCCACCCAAGACAGCTCCCTACTTCCAGTTAGTCCTTGAATTGCCTACAGATGAGTGCCCACTCAGAGACACACAGATCTACCTGAAAGGAATCCTCACCCATATGTGTTGGAAGCCTGTTCTAAATTCTAAGCTCTCACAGAAAGTGTGTTTTCCTTCTGCCTATTCTTGACCTCTTCCTGAAGTTCAATTCTATTTCCTCTAGTTTAAGGCTTGGTAGGGCTAAAGAGCCGCTGGCCAGCAGACCCTGCAGATGGAGGCTGGGGAAATAATGCACGAGGCTAAGACACATCCCAGACAGCCTCCATGCTTCATGAATTTGATGAAAGATTGACAAGAACTAGAATATAGTCTATGGTAACTTCCCAGCCAGCGTTTGTTATTTTTCTTTTGAAATTAAATATAGACAACTTATTTTGAAAAAGTAAATATTCAGAGAATATGAACAACAACAATAGAAAAAACCTGACAATTTTACAAAGTTTAGAGTTGGTGTTGTGCTTATTCTGTGCACTTATAAATTAGCAGAGGCCTATAAGTGGCAGATTTAAAAAATCACTCTGCCTCTTATACATTTTGCCTTATTAGGGAGGAAAGACCAAGGAGCAAAGAGGGAGAAGACAGAGCAGAGACAGTGTGACAGAAGAGTCTCAGATGAGGGTGGCAGGAGGGGAAAGGAGAGCTTGAGTCTATAGATAGCAACAGAGCAGGAGCCAGGATGCTGGAAACTCCAGAACAGCTAGCCAATGGAAATAAAATGTGAGCCACAAATGTGAACCTCATACATAATGTTTAATGTTCTAGTAGCCACGTTAATAAAAGTAAAAATAAACAGGTGAGATTTATTTTGATAATATATTTTATTTATATCAACATATTCAAAATATCATTTCGACATGTAATTAATGTAAAAACTATTACGGTGGTGATTTTACATTCTTTTCTTTTCATATTAAGACTTTAAAATCCAGTGTGTCTTTTCCATGACAGCACATCTCAATTTGGATTAGCCACATTTTAAGTGCTGTACGGCCACACGTGGCAGTGAGTGGCTGTGGTGTCCGACAGCCCCACTCTAGAGCTTGCCGAAACTGCTCAGACTCTTGTATCAATTTCGTATGTAAATCGGAGGCAACCCTCCCTGCCCTGATCTCTTCTTAGGGTTGTAGGAGAAGCGTAGGAGCTAAGGGGTGCGAATATGCCCTCCCGGCTGAAGCTATTGGGCCCCCCACAGGGGCCCACCTAAGGGAAAAGAAGAGAGGGTTGCCAGCACCGGTGAGCTGCCCGGACACCTGGACTTTGCACGTGTTCAGCTAAATGGGAGGGTGGCAGGGCCTCACAGCCATCTCGATTCTACAGACCAGTGAAATTTCACGACAAAAACTGGGGCAATGGAGATGAAGTTGTCCGCTCTTGTTTTGCCATCTACTGTCACAATCACCCTATCTTTTCTTTTTCTTTCTTTCTTTCCTTTCTTTCTTTCTTTCTTTCTTCCTTCCTTCCTTCCTTCCTTCCTTCCTTCCTTCCTTCCTTCCTTCCTTCTTTCTTTTCCTTCCTTCCTTCCTTCCTTCCTTCCTTCCTTCCTTACTTACTTCCTTACTTCCTTTCTTTTCTTTTCTTTTCTTTTCTTTCTTTTTTTTTTTAATGAAAGGATATTTTAATAATACCCCACTCACTGGGGATGGTAAAATGAGCAAAATAGGCTTCCTGTCCCCAGGGAGCTCACAGAACAGTAGCACACACATACACATAAAAATGTGTATATAGAGACCGAATAGATGCGTATCCCCTAGGACTCTTTTGCTTGCAAGTGTCAAGAAAACCAGTTCGAAATGCCTTAAACGAAAAGCGGGGATTTACTGGCTCACATAACTGAAAATTTCATGCCAAAGTGGCTGCCGGCCCAGCCTGATGCAGCGCTTCTCACCTCTTGGCTCTGCTCTTTCTATGCTACTTGCGGCGACCCTGGAGACCCCAGCGGCCTCGCCTTCCGTGGCTGACCAGCGAGCTGTCTGCAGCAGCCCCAGCCCAGTGCTCCCGCAGCTCCTTGGCTCTGATTGGGTCCCGAGCCTCTTCCCGGACCAATCACGGTGGCCCCTGGAGTGGGTTTGCTCTGCCCGGTCACCCAATGCACATGGATGCAGCATGTGAGGGGCGTGGCTTTCCTAGAGGAAAACTGGGCAACCTCTGTCTGAATTGGAAGGGTAAACGTTGAATGGCCAAGAAACAAGATCCGCTAAGCATTATGGGAACACAGAAAAGGTGTGACTGGGGCTGGCTTCATGAGCGTGAGACCTGTGCAGTCCCACCCTTAAACTGTCTTATGCTTGGCTTAATGTTCTGCTGTCACCAGCTTGAAATTCTTAATAATTTCTGAACACTTTCATTTTGTAATGAGCCAATTACATAACCAATCCAGGTTGTGACCAACATTACATTTACCTACACGAGGAAGTGACTTTGGGACTGGATTTTGAAAAACGAAATAAAATAAAATAGCAACTTTCCAAGTGGATAGGGTTGGATGGTGGAGAGGAGGTGGAAATTCCATGCAGAGGCACCAGCATAGGCAAAAACGTAGGATGTGAAAGGTTTGAGAAACTGAAACCATTAGGGCCCCCACTGGTTGGGACGTAAAGTGCCTGTCACGTGTGGCCCCAGTGAGCTGGAAGGACAGGGGCAGAGAAGCACTCAATAAATGTTTCTTGAAGGAATTAATGAACACAAACCAAGTGAGTTACATTAGAAAAAGAGTATACATATTTTAAACCTAGATTATTCCAAACGACTATTGCAAGGTAACTGCTCAATTTTCCACCCCACTTTTCCACTGCAAACTAAGGCTAGCTTTTCACTGCGTAATGTGTGTCTACTGAACTTTATTACCAGCATGTTAGCAAGGTTAGCATTCCACCACTGTGACTTCACCATCCAAATATTTATGAATCAGAGAGATGTTTCTAAGAACATGTTTTCCAATTGTTTACTTTAACAATAATAGTGTGCTTTAATTACAAAGATGACGTTTCAAAACTTAAATAGAACAAGCCTCAATCGTGTGGGAGTTTATTGCTTTGGTGATGAAGGAGAAACACAGACGGTGACTCAGTTGGAACGTTTGTTTCATTTTCATTTCGTGTTTCCTTTGGTTCTACATGTCAGGACATGTAATGGAGCCAGTGCAGAAGTGTGCCGAGGGGAACATGGAAGTTAAGACTGAGGCTTTGTATGTCAGAGAGAAAGTGCATTGTCCCCTCTCCCTCAGACTCTCCCTTTTCAAGGCCAGCATGAAGGGAGGAAAGGATGGTGGCTTCTCTCCAGCACATGGACAATGAGCTAGTAACAGTCAATGTTTCATTCAAAATTCTTTAAAGGAACATTGAAGAGACAACACTGGTTTTTCTGGAGAGGTTCTTCTTCTCAAACAAAATTCTTTAAAGGAACATTGAAGAGACAACACTGGTTTTTCTGGAGAGGTTCTTCTTCTTCTCAATGAGATTCTCTGAAGCGAGAATCTCTTTGAATTTCCATCACAACCTTATTTCAATTAAATTAAACACAAGTGGAGAAATTAATGTTCATGTGTCTGCTGAGTGCTAGGTGTGGGGCCTTTGTTTTCCTTCCCATTCTTGTATTCCCAGCACCTTGAACAATACCTGGCATGTGGCACTCAATAAATATTGGATGAATAAGTGAATGAATTTATTCCTCACAGCAATCCATGTGGTTGTGGCAACGTTTCCGATCAGAAAATAGACACTAAGACTAAGTGTTGGAAATTGAGAGAAAGAGATGATATGTGCAGCCAGATATGTCCAACACAGACAGGGACAACATAGGGCCTCCTTGGAGACTAACTTTTATGTGACCAGATCCGTGTCTCTTCTGTAGGATCCATGGTCAATAGGGAGTGATGACAAGAGAAAGGGGCTGTTAAAGTGTAGCATTGCCACCTTTTTTTTTTTTTTAAAGATGACCAGTAAGAGGATCTTAACCCTTGACTTGGTGTTGTCAGCACCACACTCTCCCAAGTGAGCCATGGGCCGGCCCTTAACATTGCCATCTTGATCATCATCTTCATCATTGTCATTGACTGCAGACACAGAGCTTAAAATATAGAACTGAAGAACTGTAAAGAATTTCAGAATTTATGATAATAGAAGCTTCCATTTACTGATAAGTTGTTATATTATTCCAGGTTATTCTTTCTATCCATCTATCTATCTTTCCACCCCACACTCCAATATCAACCCTGCAAGGTAGATCTTACTAGCTCCATTTTCAATATCCCAGGTCAGCAAGTGGCGGAAGCTGGGACTCTTGTCGCCTCCTGGAGTCATCCCCTTAGCACAGCCTCCTTGATTGACACAGGGTGAGTCTGACCTCAGAGAGGTACCCAAGGGTATTCTATTGGTGCAGCACCAGCACTTGAACCTCAGCCCTACTTTATTTCCACTTACCACTGTGTTCCCAATCTTGATGAGTACACTTTGAATTTCTTTCTGTTTTGTTGATGTTTAAGTCACCACTAGGTAGCAGGAAAAAAGAGTTTATTGAGGATTAATTAGTCATTCCATTCCTTACCTTAGAAACTATTTTATTCTTTCCTGTTTTCCATCTCAGTCCCTGCTACTGGTAAGCATTCAACAAGTGCTTGTTACATTTAATTAAATCAGGATTTAATTTGGATGGAATCCCAGTCCTCAGTATCCTTTAATGGCAGAACTGGGAAAAAAAGGCACATGATAATACTAGTTTTTACCTTCATTATGATATACAGTTTATACTTTTATCTTTTAAGAATTAACATGTTCTCACCATAAAAACAATTGGAAAACTCAGAAATGTATAAGTAGAGGAGAAAAAAAAATCACCAACCCCTATTTCCACCAACACTGTTAATATTTTACGGAAATCTCTTTTTTTCCTCTATTTGTGTATTTTGTTGTTTAATTGCCTTTTTATTGAGTTGTTTGTTCGGTGTTTACAATACTGTATATATATCTTGCTTTTTTAAACTTAACATTATACATAAATCATTCTCTAAGTAATAAGCTCTTTGTAAACCTCTTTTTAAATAATGGCTTAGTATTGAAAAAATAGACTCTTATGTAAGTGTCTACTTTGTCAATTCTCAATTATTTTAGGCAGAGGACCATTGACTTCTCCTGGTTCCTTGGTGACCACTCCATTGCTCATTAACCACTTTATCAGAAAGCTGGTTGGGATTAATATTATTCTCCAAAGCCTGAGGGAAAACACAGATTCCAGTTGTGAATTAGTGGGGTAGATTTACTTGGAACTTAGTAATTAACAGTAAATTTCCAATAATGCAGAGGGTTGCACTGACCCCTACGTTGAGCCCTAGGGCTCAGTCTGGCCACCCTTTCTCTCTCTCTCCCCTCCCTCCTCTGAGTTTTTCTGTTACTTTGATGTCCTCAACATGCTGATGCCCAGAGACCATTCCCTTCTTTGAGATCACACTGCTCAGCACTGCGTTCATCCCAAAATGAACCCATTAGTCTCTTCCCACTCATACTTCCTATAGTACCCAATCAGCTTCCTGCCCCCAGCTCTATGCCGTATATCACCTGAGGTAGAGGACTTCTCTCCTCTCTGTCTGTGCTAACACCAATCTGGTGCCAAAATCCAAAAGTGTTGGCCTAGAAGTTTCCCCAAATCGTCCGCTCCTGTTTTCCTCACCAGCCCTTACTCAGTAAAGCATCGCTCCTTCACTCCCAAGACTTACCAGACACCTGCTTAGGATACCAGTAAAGTTGGGAGGGATCCCATTTTAAAGGTGAAGAAACCCAGCTTTAATGAAGGAATCCTGAATTTTGCAATGAAAACATACAAAATAAAGCTATTTTGATTTTAGCACACATAAGAGCATTGTGTTCTGTGGATAACTGTTATGTCGAATTAACGACATACGAGAGTGGGGATACCACCATCTTCTCACTTCATTTGGACTTACCAGACACCTGCTTAGGATACCAGTAAAGTTGGGAGGGATCCCATTTTAAAGGTGAAAAAACCCAGCTTTAATGAAGGAATCCTGAATTTTGCAATGAAAACATACAAAATAAAGCTATTTTGATTTTAGCACACATAAGAGCACTGTGTTCTGTGGATAATTGTTATGTCGAATTAACGACATACGAGAGTGGGGATACCACCATCTTCTCACTTCATTTGTCCTTCGATCGCCTCACCTGACCAGTCAGCAGCTTTCTGATGCCTCCTCGGCATTTTCCTCTCCCATCCAGTCCACCTGCAGCCATGCACCTTCCTGAACAACATCTGCTTATGCCCATCTGTCATGAACGACCCTGTGACGCTCCCTTCCCGGTGGCACACTCCATACTGACTATCACAGCCTTCAAAGCCCATCACGGTCTGTGTGTGTTCTGCCCCCTACTTGCCCCCAACCCCCCCACCCTTCTGTGCATACTTCTGCTCAGCAACTGCATCATCATTCTCCAAACATGTTACATGTCTTCACAATTTTTTATTTTCATTCAACACATGTGCATTTACTGTGGGCTTTGCACGTGCCTGGAATTGTGGAAGAGCTGGGAGTAAGCATAGAGATGAGCAGGGCACAGCCCATCTTCCTGGCACTCACAGCCTCCGTGTATGCCCTTCTTAATGCCTGGAATGCTTTCCCTTCTCCCCTGCCTAGAAAATGCTCAGCTCAGTATCCAGCTCAAAAGTCATCTCATCCATCAGCCATTGCCAGCTCTCCTGGGCAGAGCCTTCCTGCCCCACTTTAGCCCTTATCACATCGGGCTGTAACTATCTATTGTCAAGTCTGTCTCCCCATGAGCTGTGAGCACCTGGACAGCAGGGATTATCACTGTGTCCCTGCAGCTCCTGACTCAGCACTCAACACACAGTAGGTGCTTGTTAAAGTGTCTGCTGACTATGTATATGGAATAGCTACTATATTCTGGACACTGCTTCATGTGTGTTAATTTGCCACCTGAGCAAGATTTTAAATTCCTCAAGGTCAAGGAATGCTCTTATACTGCCCTTGTAACCCCGAAGTATCTAAGTCTGCTGCTGAGAGCAGTGTCTGGCAAGAGGACATGATTTGATGAATTGACTAATAGGTATAAACTCCCTGGAGTGACTCACTTCACCCTCAGCCACTCCAGTTTCAAGTACAAGTTCATCATCAGATGATTTCAGTTCATCATATTTTGGGAAACAGAATAAAAAGTCCAAAAAGCCCTACTCACTTTACTCAGTCAATAGCAGGACTTATGTTTGTGGCTAAAGAAAAATCATGGAATAATTGAAAATTTGGCAGAAGAGACAGTATCACAGAGGGCACAGGGATTTGTCAAGCGGGAATCTTTGGAGATTTCAGGAGTAAAAAATTTCTGTAAGGTTGACCCTAGAGGCATCTACATATTCAGCAAGATTTTGGTAAACCAGGGGTGCCCATTTTTAACAAGGGAGGCAAGGCTCAAGAAAAATACATGCAAAGCTCTCTATGATTTGGAGGACAGTATAGCTTAATATAAGTTTTGAAGTAAACCAGATCTGTGTTTGAATCAAGTGCCCATGAGCAATTTTCCTAACCTATCTGGGCTTTGGTTTCCTCATCTTTGAAACTGAGATAGTAATACCTACCTCATAGGGTTATTATAAGGATGAAATAAAATACTAGATATTTTAAAAAGTGCTTACCACTGTGCCTGGCATGTAGTATGTGCTCAGTAAATAGTAACTACTAAATATGACCTGGCCACACATTGATTTTTTTTTTAATTTGTTTTCAAGTCAGTCAGTTAGTGAGCCTAAGAGATGGAATTTTCCACAGAGATCAAGACACTTCTGATATCAGGGTTCTATGTGACTTGGTAGCTTCAAGAGGAGAGCAGGAAGAGGGAAAAAAGTAACATTGATTGAATGTTTCCTGTGTGGAAACCTTGAAGGTACATTGTTCTTTAATCCCCAATATCACCTCATAAGGTAGATATTATTATCTTCACTTTACAGGAGAAACTGAAGTTTCAGGACCCACCCAAAGCTAAATAGGAGGTGGCTGAATGGGGGTTTGAACCCTGTTCTGAGTGCAGTTTCTTTCTGCTATCCCTCGCTCCTTCTGCTCTGCCACCCCCTTTTCAGTCCCAAGGATGGCGTGCATGGCCAGCTGCTAGCTAAGGATGCCCCTGAAATGTTGTAAGGTGCTCTTCTTACAATCAGCCTTTCTTCACCTTGTCCCCAATCTGGGCAAATGGAACATCTCCCCAGGTGGAAGGCAAAAAGGGGCTCAGTAGTCCAGATGGCTGTTAAGATTCCTTTTGGTGTGAGGATTTACGATTCTGAGATCGTGGAGAACCGCTGTTCCTCTCAATTTCCTCATCGTCTTATGAGGGCACTGAACCGCATCAGAGCATCCCAAGTTTCCCTGTGAGCACTTGCCAACAGGCGGTATGTGTCGTAGTTAAGCACCAAGATCCGGGAGCCAGGCTGCCTGGCTTGACTCCTGCTCTGCTGCTCATTAGCTATGTGACTCCGGCAAGTTTTTACCCTCTCTGTGCCTCAGCTCCCTCCTTTGTAAAATGGAGATGTTTACAGTACTTACCTCAAAGGGTTGCTATGAGGATCAAAGCCATCCACTGTATGTAAAGGGCTTAGCTCATAGCCTAGAACACAGTGAATGCTACAGAATAGCATTTACCAATATTATTTTACACTTAAAGGAAGAAGAGAGAGCACTAATGCCCCCAGGATCAACTTAACTAGGAGTATAACTTTCCATGACCCATCCCAAGCCCAGAATATCTTTGTTATCTTCTCTCTTTCCTTAAAAATCTTCGTGGTAACAAGAAAAATGCACAGGTAGTCACAATCTTTGGGGGTACTTCCATCTACCACTATGCCCCGTGAAGCACTGGAAGACAGAAATCAAGATCCTCTCTATACGAGGTGTCTTTGCTTGAGCTGACATCTTTGTCAGTCACCTTCATTGCATTTATTTTTGTCGTACAGACCTTAAGTGTACAGCAGGACAATTTTCCCATATGTGCACACCTGTTTACACACCGCTCAGATCAAGATGTAGAACTTTCTAGTTCTAAGGATGCTCTCTTTTGGCTTGTCCCAGTCAATTCTCACTCAACCCCCCACTTTCACCTCACCCCTGCCACCCAGGGGTGACCTCTATTCTGACCTCTATCATGGTACTGAGTTTTGCTTGTTCTTGAATGTTGTATAAATGAAATCAGACTCTCAGGTATTCTTTTATGTTGGCTGTGAGATTCATCCTAGTGATTGAGTTTAGCAATGGTTTATTTTTATTGTTTCATTGTTTTGTGATACTTTATTGTATTGTTATACCACAGTTGGTTTACCCAGTTGATTGGTATTTGGGCTGTTTCCACTCTGACATTTGGGGTTATTATGACTAACGCTACTATTAAGTTTTTTTTAAAAAATCAAGATCCCTTCTCTCACCCCAATTAAGCAACCTGAGCAATGATGGTATTTGATGCTCCTCTTCCATAAAAAATATTTAAATGTGTGTAGCACTCTAGCAAAATATTAGTAACACTCTAAATGATAAAAGTAGGGAAATGACTAAGTCATACAACATCCATTGGCCACTACAAATTATGGCAATAAGAGTCAGGATAGTGGTTTCCTCTGGGAGGCAGGGAGAGGCAGATGTGATCAGAAATGAACACATGTGAGCTCCTAAGCACTGGAGGTGGTGATCTGCTTCTTAACCTGGGTAGTGGGTTCTCAAATGTGCATTTTATTATTAAAATGTATATACATTTGTTCTATGTAATCATCTGTATGTATTCTACATTTCACAATAAAATGAACATCATATTTTTAAGAAGAAAAAATGGTAATAAAGACCACATACCGTTCAGAATAATAAGCAAAAGAGCAAATTTCAAAGTTGCATGCAATCCAAAATCATAACTATATATTTTTTAAATCATATGCATGAGAAAAAAGACTGGAGGGAAACACACCAAAATACTAATAATGTTGAGATTATAAGTGATTTTTTTCTTTTGCTTGTTTGCCAAATTTTCAAAATCACAAAAGTTTATATTAAGAAAATTTCCTCCAAAGAAATCTTTAAACCTTTTGATTATTTTTAAATCACTTTCACATCTATTATCTCATTTGATTCTTAAACAACCCTCTGGGGGGAGTCAATGTTAAGTAGTTCCATTCTATAGACTGAAAAACTAAGACAATGTGTTTGTGACTTGCACTACATCGCTCAGTTGGCTGGAGTAAACTGATGGGTGGGTCTCAAGTCTCCCTAGTCCTGCTAATTCCCTGGCCTCCAGGACTTCACCTTGGATTCTAGGGGATCTGGGTTCTGCCCTCTTAACTGGGAAGAGTTGCTACTTGGGTTTTGGCACTGTGGTCCAAGGTGGGTTTCTATGGCTTTCGATGATGGGCTGCATACAATAAGTCTCCAAAGATGCAATCCCTACCCTGCCACCTTCCTCTCTGTCAAGGCACCAAGTCCATGGGGTAAAAATTCTTGGATATTTTGAGAGAGAGAGAGAGAGAGAGAGAGAGAGAGAGAGAGAGAGAGAGAACAGGCTGAGTTTGAGAATTAAGTCAGACAACTTTTCTTAACTCTAGTTTTTGTAGAGGAAGGGAGATTACAGAAATGGGTCTGTCCTTGTGTTATTCAATGCCTGCTTTCTGACCCCTTCTCTCTCCCCAGCTCTCTTAGGAGAAATCACCAGGGACTCACAGGGTGGCTTCTGCAGAGTTCCCATTCAGAACCCCCAGTGCTCAGACCAGGGTCCCTCACTTCAGAAAAGGTGGGAACCTTAGAAAGGGGTGTGCCTTGCTCGAGAATACCAAAGGCAGAAACAAACTAGAACTCAAATCCTCTGTTCCCAGCCCAGAGAACTTTGTCGGGTTATCGGGTCCATCCAGCACTGAAGAGAGCCCCAGGCATGCAGCAGAGTTGCTGGGGTCGAGAATGAAGATAGTTCTCATCGCTTCCTGTCTGGGGTCTTATTCCTGCTCCCCTCATGATTGTCTTTCCTGGATATTGCTGGACTTTATCCATGACTGTTTGCCATTGATGAGGGGGACAGAGTGATATTCAGGGAGATATTCAGGGGTGCTCCAGAAAGCCCTCTCAATTCATAATTAATGATAGCGCTGCTGAGGGCCAACTGTATGTCCCATCCTCAGTGAATCCTCACAACAACCTTACGCATTAGGTGCTATAATTAGTGTCATTTTTCAGTTGAGGAAACAAGCCCCGAGAGTGAAATGACTTACCTACAGTGACACAGCTGCTAAGGGCTGAATCCAGAGACAAAGTGCCTTCCACCCTTCAGAGCCCATTGTGTGAGGCTGTCTCCGTTTCCTGATGATGTCCATTTTGGATACTCTTAAATTAGTAATTCCCGCAACCAAACTGACTTTATAGGAAGTATGGGCTTTGGAAAGCAGAATAGAGAAGAAAAACCACCCTACTCCCTTTCTGAGGTGAACAAGTGAGTTGAGCCAGGCAAACGGGGCTGCTAGTACCCTGCTGCTTCCCTGGCTGATTTTAACTTGTGTTTAATCTGTGTTTCTAGAGCTTTGGGAGCAAGTACAATCTTGGGGTTTGGAGAACAGAGTAATGTGGCAGAGGAATGTGGGAAGGGACAGTGTACTGAACTAAGAAACTACTAAAACCTTTAAATATCTCTTGAACTTTTTTTCTTTCTTTTTTGTTTTTGGCTCCCTGCAATGTTTTTGTGTTTAGATGTGGTTGCCACGAGTGGGCTGTTTTTAGCTGCCTAGTTCCCACCACCACCACCACTACCCGCCTTTTAATTTTTTTTCCTTTCCTTTTGCACATGCCCCAGCACGAAGTCTACAGTTCTTATCTCACTCAGCAAAACATACCAACGCTGATCTGAATGTGGATTCCCCAGGCGGTTCTCTAGAGTAAAGCCTCAGCAATATTCAAGTCTCTGCTTAACCCTCTTTCATTGAGGATTAACCCCTGAAATAACCCTAGCCAGGGCTTCCTTCTAAGGTGGGAGAGGCATTCTTTGCTTTTGTGTAGAGAAGCATTTTGGTGGGATGATCTTTTCTTGTCCCTCCTCTGCATGGTACTGCCTGTGTGTGTGGTAAGATTGTGCACACTAGACATTGGTGGCATTAACTTAAGTCAGGATAAAATGAGGCCACGCAGGACTCAGATATTGATCACCCTCCTGTGGCACAGACCTTGGGGCTCATCCCTTCCACAGCTTTTTCCCAGTCTCTCTCTAATTCAGCAGGCGTTTCACAGCTCTCCTGGGGGCTTAGGGGAGGGAGGCAGACAGGAGTAGTTTTTGTTTGCCTTGGAAAAGAGTTTCATTCAAGTGGGAGTAGACTTACTTCTCTGTCTAGATTCTTATCGCTTTTAGGGTTTCAGGAGGAGAGCGAGGCAGAGAATGACTTCTGCAAATAGCTGACAGCATTTCTATTCAGTGTGACTCGGAGACTCAAAACTAAGGATTATTAGAATGAAACAAGATTAATAAGAGGAACTTGAAGCACGATAGCAATAAAAATAAACCCACAGCGTTGTGGACTTCTGTCTTAATTACCGTTCTCCTGCATGGTGTTTCGGAGGCTGGTTTGGCTGTTTACAGTATGCCCTAAGTTGAATTTCCCCTTAAGGACAAGACCAAACCTCTACAGATCTGGCTTGGGTGTAGTAATGGAATCATAATTTAACCTGTAAAGTAGTTAAAGATTTATGTATTGTGTGTCACAACGGGGGTAGGGGTGGAGGGGGGGGATAAGAATGAAAAGCTTCACGCGTTCTCCCCCATCTCCCTGTTTCACTTTACAATGGTGCTATTTATTCCAAGCAGATACAATAGATAAGCAGTGATCCCAAATAGCTTTCATTTAAATGCACAGACACTGTTCCATCTGATCTTGCGTTCTACGCGCTGTGCGGACCCGCCCGGGGCTCACCTGCCGGCACGTGGGTGAGAGGGCGGGGTGTGGGGAGGTGTGGGCGCGGGGGGTGCAGAGCGGGGCCGGGAGGGCCGTTAGCGGGGCGAGAAGTAAAGCAAGATCACCTTCCCCGCGCTTCCCGCGCGACGCCGCTGGAAATCAGGTCAGGTCCAGGGCAGGAGTCCCCAGGGTTCCTAGACCCACCGGGTCGGGGGGACTTCCGAGGCCGCCGTCCGCGTTGTCCCGAGCCAGAAGCTGGAGGAAAGGGGAGTGTTCCGGGCGAGGCTCGGGCTCGGGGGCGAGAAACCCGAGTGCGGGGATTTTCTCTGCAGCTCTGAGGGTGTCCGCCCCAGGCTGCTTCGCAAACAGCGGCTTTGGGGAGAGGGTCGCTGATTTCCCGGGGTGCGGTACCGTGGGGAGAGTGGGGGAGAGACGAGACAGAGACAGAGACTGTCTGGATCCTCCGTTGGACCTCAATAGCCCAGGCTGCAGGTGCTCTGGGGCGGGGGCTGTCGGTGAGACCCGGGCTCCGAGGCACCTCTAGTTCTCACCCCAAATTACCATACCGTGCCTCTCAATCGCCTCTCTCCGAGGAGGTAGGTAGAAGACCTCCGCGCGGGTCTCCCTCTTGGGCAGGTGCGAACGTCCACACACTCGTACAGTCGTTCACGGGCACTTAAGGTCTCTGGTTCTGTCACTCTCTTAGCCGAGACGGTTGGGGTCGCGGAATCGGAACCGGGAGATCGTTTTGACAATTCGAATCCAGTTCTGCCGAGGCCTCGGCTCGAATCTCGGGCCACAGGACCCCGCCTTCTCCGCCACCCGGCTTGAGGGCAGAGGGGATTTCTGCTGCGGGACCCCACACCAGCTGTGGCGAGTGCCGCCCCAGCCCCGGCCGTCCGGCCCCAGCCCAGTCCGCTCTGGGCGCAGAAAAACACGTGAAAGCCGAAGATGGGTTTTCCCTAAATATTGCCAAAGCGGGCGACGCCCCGCTGGACCCAGCTCGTGGAGACGAAAGCACCTTCACTTTCCCCTGTCCCGGCCGCTCGGCTCCGGCCCCCTCCTAGCGCGCCCCCCGGCCCCCCACTCGCCTCTGATTTCTCTACGTCTCTCATCTTTCCACGCTCTTGTTGGTTTCACTGAAAATCTCCCTGTCACTTTCAAACGCGTAATAGTTGTCAAAAAATCCGAACCCACACCGTGCTAGCACTCGCCCTCGCCTCCGAGTGGGGTCCCCTGCGCGCGCGCTCGTGTGGGGTGCGCCGGGGCCCCTCCGTGTTTGGGTTAACGAGCCGGCTTCTCGCGGTCCCCGCCGCGGAGGTCACACCCGGCGGGTAACGGTGTGGATTCACAGTAGGGTGACTCTGGGCACCTCTCCCACAACGGAGACGAACGCTTCTCGACCTACCCCGCCATCTACTTGAGAAGGAGGCGGCTGGCGGGGGAGGGGGCATTTTCCTGAAGCTCCAGAAAATGACCATGCATTTTAGAGAAAGGTCGTGGCCGCTTCCCAGCCTCACCTAGCCTGGGCCGCGGCCGGGACGTACCTCCCCTTTCTCCCCTCCCAACTTAGCGGAGGGAGAGATGCCAGCGCGGTGGAGTCATGCCGCTGGCTTGGGCACCATTGGTCATGCCTGGAACACGCAGCGGCGAGTACGCACATCTGGCGGCCCGCCCGGGCGGCTCCGATCCTGATATGGAGCGAGAGGGCGGGCGGTGTGTGCCAGAGCCTACGAGGCCGGGAGAACGCGCCTCGCAGGCTCCTCCCCGAGCTTGCATCACCGGCGCCCCCTGCACCCGGCCCCCGCCCCGCCTCGGCCCCTCCTCCACCCCTCCCTGCTTTGCTCGCTCCGCTGGGCCGGTTCTCCCGGGAAGCTATTAATAGCATTACGTCAGCCCGGGACTGGTAACCCGGAGTCTGCGAGCTCGCTGCCAGCCCCGAGGGCTATAAAAGGGGTGATGCAACGCGCTCCAAGCCAGTCGTACTGAGCGAAGCGCGCCGCGCACAGCGCTCTCCCCGCGCCACCGCCGGAGCCGGCTGAGAGTCCTCGGGCTCGCCCGCCGGCCGGACAGACAGACAGACAGCACGCCCCCGCCCCGACCCTGCCGGCTGTCCGGACCCTGGCCGCCCCGAGCGGAGACTGGAGGTGAGCGCGGCGCGGGCGGCTCGCTTTCATCCCCTCTGCGCCCCTCCGTCGCCAGTCGTCCCGACCCCTGCGCCCCCAGCTTGCGGCCTCGAAATAACTCCGGCTGAACTTCTTCCCGCCACCGCTGCTCCTCAGCGCTGAGCGAAGTTTCCCGCAAAGTGAAAGAACTTTCTCTTTTGACTTGGGGCGCGAAAGGTTCCTGGTGACGGAGGAGGTCGGCGTCGGCTCCGCAGCGGACTTCGGCGCGCCGCTTTCTCCGCCGTCGTCGCTTACTACCCGGCAGGGACAGGGCGTGAAGTGGGTGGGTGGCGGTGCGCGGGGGTGCCCCAGGCTGTCCGGCCCGACGCCTGGCTCCAGCCCTCGCTTCGCGTCCGGGCGCAGCCACTCCCGAGCCGAGCCCTCCCGAGGCGGGCAGAGGGGCGCGAAGGCCAGGGGCTCGCGGAATGAATGGGGAAGAGGCCGGGGAGCAGGGGTCGCGGAAGCGGCCGCTGGGGGCGCGCCGTGCACCCCGCAGCGCTCGGCTGCAGGACCGCGTAGGGAGCCCAGAGCGAAAGTTAGTTGGGAGAAGTTTAGAGGTGGCGAGCGTTGGTGTCGCGCTGTCCCGGGGCGGAAGGTGGAGAGGGCTCCCGGCACACGCTTGGTGTCCGGCTCCTGGGCCCGGGACTTCCTGTCCCAGTATCTCACCTGCTTTGCTCTCGCACCTGTGCCTCTCACTCCAGCTTTTCCTTTGGTGAGTCTGCGGATTCTCTCCTTTGTGCCCACAGAAACCCACGAGGGAGGGAGCGGGGGCGAGGAAGCGAGGGTGTGGAGCCAGCCGTTCAGATATTTGAGCGAATGCCCTGGTGGTCTGGTGCTAGGACCCTGCGAGCTCAATGTTCGAGCACTTGATGTTCCAGCCTCAGGATCCCCAGCTGTGGGCACATAGGCACCACCGGCCCCCTCCGCATGTTTGAGAGCACGATGTGGTGGTTGGACCAGATGATCACTAAGGTTCTTTCTGGATGAAGATTTTCAGATTTGAGAGTGGTGTAATTGAATGAAAAGGTGCCAGAGAGGGGACTTGAATGAGGGGGGTCTCTATCTAATGTCGCTGACCAGTCTCAGAGATAGTGGGGTCCTCTCTATGGGGCATCCCTTTCCTCCCCAACTTTCTTTCCATCAGAGTGGTTCTCCTTCAGTGCTTTCCTCCCCTCATTTTCATCTCTCATCTACTTACTTCCTTTCCTCCTAACCATTTCGTTATGTAGATAACATATGCTTTTTAAAAATTAAATGAGTTGCTAAATCCTTGATGGAGCCAGAAAAAAAGTTGGGAGCTAGAAAATCTGGATGTTCTGCCAATGTACCCATTTCAATGTGGGTGGCAGTCACGTCTTTTGTTTGGGGCTCTGTCTCCCCAACTTAAAATAAAGGAGAAATTGGTATTACTCCCCCCCACACACACCACCCAGTTTTGCATGTAGCATTTGTTGTAGAATAATTCTACAACATATAGGCTCTTGCTTTGAGGATATCCTGGACAAAGACAAGGTGAGAGGGTGGGGGTTGTGGTTGTTATTACTGGATGGTTACAGAGACAGCAAAGAAGGCAGCACCCCAAGCCCACGGTGCGGATAAGATACAGCGCCCAGCACGTGTGGCAGCTAGGGAGCCTTCCAACCCTTCCTGCCATTACCCCACCCTTCTGCTTCTCTGAGTCCCTCTTTGCCCTTTAACCATTATCTAATTCCTTTCTCTCTATGGCCCTTTCTTCTACGACCCCTCCCTGGCTTAGTCCTGTCAAATTCCCCTCTGTTGTGGGTAGCAGGTTATGAGAACTGTTGAACCCTCATCTACCTGGCCAATGGCTCTGGCCCATACCTGTGCTTTCTGGTTGCCTTGTAATGGTGTGTGCCAGAGCCTATTGGTGATGGAGGGAAATGAGCAGTGGGTGGGTGGCGAGCAGCTTGGCATGGGCTGGCCCACTCACCAGATTTGTGACCTTGGGCAAGTCATTTTACCTCCCAGGACCTCAGTTTACTCAGTTACAAGATGGGGGTCTGACCTAGGTAACTCTAATATTGGGTGTTCTGTGGTTCCCCTTAGATAGAATCCATGACTCCATCCTTTTAAAAATTGGCTGGACATGAAGCAGGGTCAGTGGCTTTAAGTGTTACCCCACCAGAGGCAGAGGAAGGACATAGCCACAGAAACTTTTCAAGGGAGAAATGGTTTCATGTGTGAAAACTGGTTCTCTTTCAAGTATGCAATACCAGTGGGGAAACGCCTGTGTTGGCAAATATTGGGGTAGAATTTACTTGGTGTGTCAGGAACCCAGGTGTCAATCAAAGTGCGAAAGAGCCTCTGACTGACCTGAATTTCTTGAGGTTTCCATGTAATTCTTGTCTAATAAGTCTAAATTGAATTGACGACAACATAGTGAGTTCCCCTGAAAAGGGGAAAGTGGAGTCACAGTAATAATGGCTACCCAGTGTGTGTGTAACTCTTGTATGTTCTTCCCAACAGCCCCATGAGGGAATTGGGACAGGCAGTCTTGATCTCATTTTACAGACAGGGAGACTGAGGCCCAGAAAGCCTAAGTGGCAAGTCCATGGGTGCTCAGCTTGCGAGTGGTAGTGACAGGTCCAGAAGTGTCGTCTCTGGCCCTGGAGCCCAGCCTTACAACTACAGCCTTCAAGCTGGGAGAAAGATCAAGATATGAAGAGTTAATGAAAGGCCGATATAGACTTCCTAGTACCATAAGATGTTTAGTGTGCAGCGCTTAGTGGAAAGAGATGGAAACTAAAAGTGGAAATTAAATGTAATTGTAGTTACTAGACAGTAAAAATCTGGGAGCTGAATTTCCAGTTAAAGAAATACATGAGTAAGTTTCACTTTCCTGAAAATGATGAAACTATCAATGATATGGCATGACTTCTGACTGGAAATAATACAACAGAAGCAAAATGCAAGTTCTCTCTAGCAGATCTGAACAAATTTATGATCATTGCAGAAAGGCAGCTCAGATCATCTGAGACCCCCAGAACATTTTTTTTTTTCCTTCGATGAAGGGGATGTTAAAGGATCTCAACTTTCTGAAACGTTGTCTGAAGATTTAACTTCATTTTCCTTGTGGGGACACAGCCTGAATCTAGGCTGGATCATTCCTTAAGAGACTGAGTAAAGGAGTAGCTAGGAAGTATCCCAAGAGGCTAAGCTTTAGCCTAGTGCGATTTAACTTCATTTTCCTTGTGGGGACACAGCCTGAATCTAGGCTGGATCATTCATTAAGAGACTGAGTAAAGGAGTAGCTAGGAAGTATCCCAAGAGGCTAAGCTTTAGCCTAGTGCAGAGAAAACCCAAATCTCTACAGATAAAGCTGCTTTATTTTCTGAAAGACTTTTAACATTTTTTCAACCCATTTCTGTCCCCAAGTAAGCCCACCCGATGTTTTTCATAAAAACATTCCATACCAGGGACATTCTTCAGTTTCTTTCATCAGGACTGATGACTTTACACTAAGCGGGGTGGGATGGGAGGGGGAGTTCCTAACAGCTGATCCCAAACCCTGAGAACTCATTAATAAACTTAGTTGGGTGGTGAAATAGAACTACACTCAACTGCAGTGGAATTAAACCGCTCGTGTAGAAGAGAGCCATCCCGTCCTCCAAACAAAGGCCAGCCCAGTGGTCGCTTGGAATTCCATCTCTGAACTACTAGGTTTTTAATCAAGTTGGAAAGGGAGGGGAAACATTAAAGCATGGGAGGATCTTAACCTCTGGCTTTAGAAGGCTAGTTTCTCCGAGTTTACCACCTGTCAGAGAGAAGTATCCTCCTGCATCCTAAGATTATAGGATTAAGTTGAGAGAAGGGCTTCAGTTCTGACACGGGGCTTTAGGAATAAAACTGCATACACTTCTTGAATTTCTCTGACTGGTCAAGGGCAGCATTCATTGCTCCAGCATTGTTGCCTCCATCAGTGTATCTCAGATCTCCAGGGGGTGTTAGAGGTCAGGGTGTTCTGTTTGAGATGAAGGAGGGTGACCTGAACCCCACAGAGCCTCTGTCAGAGAGCCAGCCCTGGGCTGGAGAGACCCCTGGGAGGCCTGGAAATACCATAGCTCCCAGGTGCAGAAGTTTTCCAGGACATATTCATGTTTTACTTCCTCAACTCCTCACGTGACTTTGTGGGCAAACAGGGCTGCTGTTATTTGCTCTCTTTCACAGAGGAGAAAGAAGCCACTGGGAGGTACAGTGATAACACGTAACCCGGTAAGCAGGCTTCAAATCTTGATCTGATCCCGGTCTGGGGATTTTGTGCACAAAAGGTCTACTTAAACATACTCCCGGAGTGCAGGCAGCAGTCTGAGTACGCACCCTGATGTATAAAGGTCGGCAGTTCATTAAACAGAGTTCAGGTTTTCCCCGTGATCTTGGCTTGGTCTGCCCTCCGTCATTTCAGTTCCAGACCCACCACCTAGCCCCCCCCCCGCCAACAACCCCCCCCATTTTGCTCTGGTTTTTTTTGTTTGTTTGTTTGTATGTTTGTTTTTGCAATGTAAAATAATATTTATTTGCTTTTGCAATGTGTAAATTAAGGGCATGAGTTCTGGAGCCCAGTAAACCTAATTCCAAATTCTGACGCTGACCCATATTAATTCTATGACTTTGGGCAAATTACTACTTTTGTCTAAACCTCATTACCTCATGCATAAAAATCTGGGTCCTAACTCATTGGATTCTTGTGAAGATTATACGAGATAATGCACATAGGTTTCTCATATGAAGGAGGCACTCCTTAAATGTTAGAGTTGCGAGAGGGCTTCCTGTCTGTCTGGACTTGGCTAATGACCACAAGTCCCCTGATTGAGAGGGACACTCCAGTGGACCACCTGTCTAGACAGTCCCCACACTCATCGCCCCTTGAGGACTGACTGCAGGGATGGGGGGAATGGTACATGGCAGGGAGGTTTATGAGGGATGGTTCCAAATTGGAACCATGAAACTGTTACAATTTCTATCCTTTGTTTTCCTCTTATTGTTTGGTTCTCAGAGCTATAGAATGATAAGACCTCAGAGTCCATTTGATTTGACCACCCTGTCCCCACTTAATCTATTCAGAGGGACAGTAGAACTGGTCAGCAGACATTGTGAGCCATGTGCTGGGCCAGGCTCTGGAATAAAGCGATGGCAGAAACTCAGTTCCTGCCCTGTGGAGCTCTCAGCCGTTTACCAGATGAAGACTTGAGTCTTGGAGAGTTGATGTGACAGGCCCAGTTATACTCCTCTACAGTGCCTAGGCCAGTCCCAGGGACCCCCTCTGTCCCCAGCCCAAGCCTCTCCCTACACCGCAAGGCCGAACAACACCCCCTCAAAATGTCCAAATCCCAGCTCCTTGTCTTTATTCTGAGATCTTTTGTTTCACCAACATTAACCTTAAGAAGGGGTTACTTGTCCCCTTGTGACTTGAGCCCCCCCCGCCCCCACCCCCATC